>NW_019384553.1:342145-369942 GCF_000671375.1 Centruroides sculpturatus | reverse complement strand
AAAAAAAAAAAAAAAAAAAAAAGGAATCTGTGGAATCCAATTTAGAATGGATTTTGAATATTTTATAAGAAAATCTAATCCCTTTCTCATTGCCTGGATCACCACCTCACTGTAGGTCAAATCTACTCATAACAGCCAAATCTGAAGTTGATTGTATAATCTGTAGCTTACTAATGCCTTAATTCAAAAAATCAATTAATCATGTATAAATAAAATAAATTAAGAACATATTTTACATCTGTATATTAACTTTATTATATTATAAATTGTCACTTTGAAAAATTTTTAAACACTATATTTTTTGATACTTTCTATTTAGTACATAAATATATATACTGGTACAGTACATAGAATATGTTAATCTATTATAGGAAATCACTCATTTATGAACAGTCTATTTTTATATAAATCATTGATTTAACTATTTTGATAAAAGATTTCCATCTAAATCTTAATTTAATTAAATAAAATTTTAAGTTTTAGCTTTATTTTGGAATGTTTTTAAGTTTGAATGTTTTCAAAAGTTTGATTAATATATATTTATATGCAAAGTGAAAAGAATCATGACATCAGAATAGTATTAATATAATTAAATTATATATGTTAAATTCATATATGGATTTATCTTTGATCTTGATCAAATTTTTGGAAATTATTCAATGTTTTTTTACTCTCATCTTCGCTATATTAAATAATTGTGTAATGTCACTCTATGATTTTGTAACTAGAGTTAATTTTATACCTTAAAAAAAAATTTGATAAAGATCAAACATTTTGCTATATTCAAAGAAGCAATTTCATTTTATCAATAAATAAACTAATAAACCTATAAAAATATTCTGTATCTAATAAAATCAGAATATTATCAAACATTTAATAGTCTTTATACAGTACTAGCCGTTACCCGCAGCTTTGGCAATTTGATAGAAATAACCCTCCCTTGGTACTTCACTAAGATCCTCAATCATTAGTTGTTACTAATTTCGTAAAATTACTGATTTTTGTTTGTTTCAAATTATGGGCTGCTAATGCATCTAAATTCAAGTTTCAAATATTACGGGATTCCAATATGCAATAAATCTGAGTTTAATTTTTTTTTTAAACATAAATGACATTATCTAAAAATTCCTAAAGTATAAATATTTACAGAAAAATAGTTTCATTTACCCTAGTACCGCTTTGTAAATCACATTTATGGTACTGCCTATCGGACTAAGACTTTTTAAGCCTTAATCCTCTCCCTCTTTCCCCTGCTATGGAATTTCCAAAAATCCCTTTTTTTTAGTGCACAATCTCATACCCTACTAAAACAGTTAAAAACAAAAAATCATATCTAAAATAGTACAGTAAAAGCCGTTCTTCAGGTTAAGCCTCAATCCTTCCCCTCTCCCTTGCAGGGGAAAATTTTGAAAAATCCCTTCTTAGTGGCATATTCATGGCGTACCCTAACTGTGTACCAAATTTCACCTCTTTAAGTTCAGTGATTTACTCTGGGTGATAATGAATCGATCAGTCAGTCAGGACATGTAATTTTATATATATATAGATAAATTATGTATTAAACCAGAATCTTCTATATCAAATAAATTTAATATCATTTTTATCAAAATAAATTTAATAAACTATTTATTTTAAAAAAGTCAATTCAGCATACATTTTACATATACAATACCAGTGTGAAATTAAACTAATAAAAAATACTTTGAAGATCTTTAGACAAACTTATACACTCACTTCCAAAAGTTAAGCACAGAGCAGAAAATGTTCATGTTTGGAAAGCAATCTGCATTTGAGAGGTTGCAATTCACTGCAGAGGTAGGTGGAAGTATGCAAATATGTTATGTTACTATCAATCATGATTACGTGTCGCGAAATATGCAAAACACACAGTCGTATAAGAAGCCAGCCTTCTGAAGTGGGAGAGGAGTTGCATGTAAGTGCCGAGAAAAAGTGTGGAGAACTGTCGTACAATTAGTGTGCATGACTGATGTGTTTCTATGACTTCCAGAGGACGAATGACAGACAGTGAGCACTGGCTGTGTATGGGACGCCTTGAAACAGGACAATCAATCACAGATGTTGCTCTTTTCTTCGGTGTTCATCATTCTGTCATTTCACGGTTATGGAAACAATTCCAAACAAGCCAAACAGTTGTCCGAAGACCTGTGGCTGGTTGCCCAAGAGTTACGATCCCTGCAGAAGATTGCTATATTGCTGTTGTAGCCAAGCGGAATCAAAGAGCAACCTCTACACGTATGACATTGATGATTGCTGCAGCTATTGGTAAAACGATATCTGCTACTACTGTGCGCCGAAGGCTACACATGAACGGACTGTATGCCCGGGTACCACGAGTTTGTGTTCCACTATCTGTCCAATTCAAAGGCACATGATTAAAGTGGTGTCGGCAACATGCGAATTGGACTGTGTCTGATTGAGGCAACGTTATGTTCACGGATGAGTCGCGATTTTCCCTGGAGCCAGATGACAAACGTGTAAGAGTATGGAGAGAAAAAGGCACACGCAACTGACCTCAGAACATTATCGAGCATCACGCATTCCGAGGTGGAAGTGTTATGGTATGGGCAGGCATTTCGTTGGGATATTGCACCGACCTGCACATCTATCGAAGGGGTTCTGTAACTGCTGTCCGGTATCGGGATGAAGTCCTCAAACCTATTGTGAAATTGTATGCTGCAGCAGTTGGTCCTGCTTTTGTTTTAATGGATGATAACACATGACCCCCTAGAGCTGCCTTCGTTGACGACTACCTCGAGAGAGAGGGAATCGCGGGTATGGATTGGCCGGTGTATTTGCCAGCCCTCAATCCCATTGAGAATCTTTGGGATGCCCTCGGCCGTGCTGTGTGTGCACGTTTCCCACCCCCTGACACTCTCACAGAGTTGCAAACTACTCTACAGGAGGAATGGAACTTATTTGACTCTGGAGTGGTTGATCACCTCATGGAAAGCATGGTTACATGCTGTAAACTTTGTGTAAAGATAAGGGGTGACCATTTACCCTATTAATGTGGGTTTTGTTTGTTTGTTTTGCATTTAAACATCATTTTATTAATGATTCCAATATGATTTCATCTTATGCTTTATGAAAATTCAATATTGTTTTCATTTTTCTATGTAATTCTTTGTGTTGTTTCATGCATAAACATATTTGCTACTGTCCTGCCACATTTTGTGTCAATCACAGATGTATTTGTCGATTTTTTTGCAGTTTATTGCTCCATGCTTAACTTTTGGCAGTGAGTGTATTTTAATCACCATTTGGCAAAATGAAATATGATTATATATATTTAATTCTTACAGAGCTAGATAAAATACAGTTTTTGAAGTTTCTGCTTTTTTTTTTTTTTACAGAAATTACAGATTAAAATTCAATCATCAGCTTTTTTAGAGCTCTTTGAATTATTTAATTTAATGATTAATTTAATAGAATCTAAATTATTCCAAATCATTAGTTACGTTACGGCTGATTGAAGTTTCATCTATAATTTCACATTTTAGAGATGAATACTTTGGCTGCAACCTCGCTGCAATCTAAGTAATACAGAAATTAAATCAATTTTTACACTTAACATGTTAGTAATAAGTGTTTTCTTGATAATATATTGACTTAAAATTTTGACAATGAACAATGAAAGCAACTAAAATTGCTATTATTGCAATATGCATAAACTTCAAATTATTACATTGTTTCCATTTTATTGTTTTATCCACATTGTTCATAAATATCATTTGCATTTGTTACATGTCAAAAAATTTTAGTTTCAATTTTACTTTTAAACAACTTGAATACTATACACACAAGACATTTTCCCACTTTCTTCATGTCCTCATTAAAGCCCTATATTTTCATTTCACCATAATAAATTTATCAAAGGTAGGCTGTAAAAAATTATTTTAAATTTTACACCATTAATTTTGCCTCACAATAAATTTTATAATGTGTCCATCTACCATTATAATGTGTGCTTAACCATTTACCATCTGGAAAAAACATGAATTTGCCTATATCAATCTGACATAAAATAAGACCCTATTGTATTTACACAGAAATATTAGTGTAATCAAAAATAAAATGTTGAGTATGCTACTTGAAAAATCCAAAGTTTTGTTAATGTGAAATATATTACAACATATGCAGCATCAAAGTTTAATTCTTTGAAGATTCATAAAATGTCATGGAATTTAAACAACCTATTTTAAATGCCCAAATGCTGTTTTTAAAAATGCTTACTATTAATTTGCTTTTATTACCTGAAATTACATTTTGTTTTGTCTTAATACTGATTATTCTTTGAATTACTAATCAAACAGACAGCCAGTTTCTTATTAGCCTACAATAAGGATAATTACTTAATAAGATATTAAGTAATTTGGACTAGAGGCAGGCATTTAAACATCTTGTAGTTAATTAATAAGATATGGTAGTTACATACATACAAGAAAGACATTGGCCGTACATGAAGTATTTAGTGGGCAAAAAAGAGGGTAAGGGAAAGAGGGGAAGGAGGAGGGAGAGGAGATAGACAGTAGAGAAAGGTAGGATCCCTCTGAATGGCATACATAAGGCTACAATACACTCTATGCTTGATGTTGACGTAGAGTTCTTAGGTTGCAAGGTTGTAGATCCCCAAAGGGCCTAAAAGAAAACCTGAGTGTAACAAACACCAATAATTGAGTGCCACCACAAATAGCTAAGTGTAGAAGTTAGTGCCAAGTGGCTGTTAGTATTAAGACTTATATCTACTTAATACTAATAAAGCTGAATGAAATCGCAAATCTTAATACTACTTAACAGCTAGAAACACAGTGCAAAAAGCAAATGAACACAATGACTAGACGAGATGAACAGACCAACAGAGACAAATAAGCAAGACCTCCAGAAAAGTTTTTTTATTTTTATTTTGTTTTTTATGTATTTATTTATTTTTTTTAAAGTTAACTTATTCACTAACTAAACTAACTTACCATAACCTTGGACAAACCTAACCAGACAACTAAAGCTAACAAACCCTAATCTAATTTAACCTAACCTATCATAACATAACCGGAAACCAAGCTAAGAGTCCTTAATCTGACTTACAACTAGGACTAAGATACAGTAACCAAATTTAGACTGAGATACAGTAGTTAGTTGTCATATCTTATTAATTAGCTTTATTGTAGTCCAATAAGAATTCATCTATTCATTTAGTTAATAAAGTTTATTAGATTATTTGTATATGCAGGGTTTTATTTTTGTTTTAAATTCCATGACTTACCTGACCAACTTTGTATGAATTCCCTGACCCTCATGTCCCTTATAATATGACACAGTAACAAAATAAAACTGCATTTGACTTATTATACACACAAACTATTGCTTCTCTAACTTTTTAATTGTTGATCACACTACACCTTACACACTTTTCCAGCACTAGTTTAATCAAAACACATTTTCAGCCCCATTCAGATGTCTGCCTCAGAGTGGTTATAGAACAGTTATAGTTCAATCATTAAAACTCGATTCTTTTTTTTTTTAATTTGTATTTTAATACGTTTTTAACCTGAGGCAGACCTCTGAATGGGTCGAAAACATTTGTTTTGATTAAACTAGTTCTAGAAAACTGTGTAAGGTATAATGTGATTGGTATATTTGTTCCCAGTTTTTCTACACATGATTTATAATTGCTGAATTATTAAAACTAAAAATAAAATATTTTATTAAATTAAAATAGTTTATTCTGTTATTAATCCAAAACCATAAATCTACATGGCTTTGAAAAAAGAAATTGTTTATTTATTATTCATTAATTAACAAATCTTGTATAATCCATGTACAAAAGTATATATTTATTAAATTTCTCTTAATAAATTTCCACCAAGGACGCACATTGCAAATTGCATTAACACCAAGGACGTAGAGTGACTTCCAACAGCATGGAGATACGAGATTACAAAAGGACAAATAAACACACCTTGTAGTATGCACATCAATACTTGGCAGTTTTCAATCTTAAATATTACCTAGTTACATTAATTACATTAGTATTAAATTTTTTGATATAATTTTTTGTTAATACAGTAATTGGGATTTTTTATTTATTGTAAAAATTTGTTAAAAATTCATTAACTATATTCTTGTTCTTTTTCTTGATGTTAATTCCATTTTAAAAATTTTTGAAGAAATGTTTGATGTTAAGTTGTTCTGAATTCAAACACTATTTACCTGATGAAGACTCATCAATAGAACCGAAAAATTTTTAGTTTAGTAAAATGATTTAACTACCCTAGTGTTAAGGTGATGTTTATATTTAATTTAATTATGCATAATCTTAGTCCTTACACAATAATATAATGTATCCTGTGATATAATGAATATGTTTTTGAATTTCAAAATACCTCTGTATTTAATATACACAAGCATTCAAAAATTATCACAAAATTCCTGAAAGTTTTTAACATACTAAAATGTCATTTCACATTAAGTAAATGAGAAAGTGAGAAAGAGTCTAACTGAAAATAAAAGTAAAATCTGTGATTTATATGATAGTTCTCTCATTATTGAGCTGCAATTTGAGAAAAATGTATACCTATAAATTACCACTGTTTTCCATCTGACTGTCTGTCTTTCCATAAATAAGCTCAAGAACAGAGTTAGATAGATGATAGATAGATGAGACCATATATGGAAAGCTTATGGACAGGAGGCCCTGATTAATTATATATAAACCTCCGATACAAACCAGAAGTCACTTTATTTCAATTCAAAATTTTTCCTCTGAAAGGAGTTAGATAGATGACTGACACAACTCTTGTTAAAGTAAAAGTATGATGTACAGTACAGGGGCAAGCCACTACTAATTTGAGGTGGAGGACATATATTTTAAGTTAAATAAATTAAAAATTGCAGTCCAGCATTGTGACAATGTCACAATAAATAATTGCTCGTTACATAAGACTTTTTTCAGATAGTTTGCACATTAATTTCACTTCAGTTTAAAATGTTCAACTAGTACAAATAAAATTTAAAAAATATATTAATAATTAAAAATATATATTGAAGAAACAAACTGTCTTCTTAAATCCATTATGCTCATTCACCAGGGACAAAAACAATGATGATTGTGAGTGATGGATTTTAGAGAACAATTTATGTTTCTTCAATGTATATTTTTAATATGTAAATACCATCAGCCAATTTTAACTGAAACATATTGACTTTTTTTTATGATATACATATCCATTTTCATAAAAGACAGACTATGCTTTCTATACTTTTCAAATTGAAGCTATAAATAATGTATTCATATAATGCATTCAGATATAGAATGTGAAATCAAAACTTAATTCAAGATAAGCATTAACTGTACCTTGTTCAACGAAAGCTGAGGTTCCTTATACAGTAAAGACCTAATGGATTGTAATGGTCAGGCCATCCAATAGGATGCTGAAATTCTGTTTTGTTCATCCAATTACTGTTTAGAAAATGTTATGCAAAATTTATTTTACTGTGTATTCTAACTTGAAACATATTTAATAATATTTTAAATTTTATACAAATGCTAGTTTAATTAATATAAAAGGGCTTTCTAACTGTATTGTCTTAAAAATGAAGCACATAAATTGACATGGTAATGATATCATTTTTAGTTCCAATTTTGTCTGCAAGTAATTCTGAAATTGAATGTAATTCTGTGTGTGTAAATAAAGTGGAGACATTGCACAATCAAGCTAAGACCATTGTTTTAAAATTATATCACTATTTGATTCATCAAAATTCACTTTATAGTGGTGTTATTTAGCATGACAATTATCAGATAAAAGCATCTTGACTCTCAGAGAGACTAATTAACTGTCCATCAAAAATGATCTTGAAAATCAAACAACACCAGATTCATCAGGCTTTAACTTGACTAATTAAATATATAAATATTAACTGATTTGAACTAAGGTTAAGAAATTAAGCTGCCATCTTGTATTAAATTTAATAATTAGATTATAACTAATTAATTTTAGAATAAATGGAAAGATAAAGACTAATCTGGAATGGGAATTAAATCTGCAACTCCTGATCGGTGGATGCTCCAGAATAACCCACAAGTAGGCTAACTCAAAAATTTTAAATATTTCAATAATTTCAAGTATCTCTTATTAACATATGCAAGATGATTGTATTGAGAATAAACTGTTAAACTACATTTGCTATCATAAATGTTTTTTAAAATGTTTTGACATTCAAACAAATTTTGATTTTTTGTGTCAGCGGGCAAGGGCTAAGCTCCTGTATCCCCCATAGATCCACCCTACTACTGATTATCTTCACTTCCAGAACAAGTGATCTGGAAACAAAGACTAATATGGTTATATCTTTTAAATTAATTGATCTGAAAGTGAAGATTGGACAGAATTCTGGATAATGTAACTGGCAATGCATTTTCATGGTAAGCAGGAGTTGTAGATTTGAGTCCCAAACTAAATTATTCTTTTCTTCTAGAATATTCTAAAATTAAATAACTTAATTCTAATTATTAAATTTAATACAAGATGGTGACTTAGTTGTCTACCTTTAGTTCAAATTGGCTGTTATCTATAAATTTAATTAATCAAGTTATAACCTGATGAATTTATGCTACATTTGATTATTAATACATGACATGGACTTGCTTTACTATATAATGATCTTGAAAAGTTTACTTTACATTGAACAGATCATAAATTCTACAAGATTCTGGGCATTCTTTTAAAATTATATTTTCTAATTTGAGTGATCAAAATATGTATTCATTAAGATTATTCTAATAGCTCTCCTAAATAATAATATTTCACAAGCACTTATAGTATTACTAAATTAACATTTATAATTATAAAATAGCCATAAAATTAGTCATAATTAAATATATAAAAACATTATTTATCTGTTGTTATACTACAAAAGCCTTTCATACCTTTTCCCTTTTCAATGATGGCAGGACAATTCAGTGAGCCCAGTTCCATGATTTCCAAGAGATCTCTTTGTGACAAGCCTGCACGATCGGCCAAAGCCATTGCTTCAGCCAGACCAGCTAGAGCAGTTCCCAAAACCATATTGATAATCAAATTCATTTTGGAACCATTTCCAACTTCACCTATTTAGAAGGGAGAAAAAAACAAAGTTAAAGCTTCTAGTTACAGAAAATAAAATTCAATGACTAAATTATATTTTACCAAGATAAAAGGCATGCTTTCCCATTGCCTGAAAGCATGTAGCACAATCATTAAAAAGTGATCTTTCTCCAGCTGCAAGAATTATTAATGCTCCTTCTTCTGCAGGAACTTTTGATCCAGAGAGAGAAGCTTCAAGATATCTACCACCTCTTGTTAAAATTGCCTAAAATATTATATACTCAATTGACAAAAACATTTAAACTATAAAAAGTTTTAATTTATCCATTTAATGTATTTTTACACTCAATTCATATTTTAGTAATTGCTTTAATACTAAATAAACCGTACTTCAGCAATATCTTGAGATGTTTCTGGATCTATAGAAGTCATTTCTACATATCCTTTTTTTGTACGAATCTCTTGAAGAACTCCACAATTACCAAACACCATCTAAGAAGCAAAGAAAAATCAATTTTTAGAGTATTCAAAAATTCAACATTTTAATATCATAGTTTCATGTTTTAAAAGCTCCAAAATGAAAAATGTTTTAAATTGTGTTTTCTCTGGACTTATACTACAGGAATGTAACAAGCATGTAATAAATATCAGATTTAATTTTTACAATTTGATTATTTATATATGTACTTTTATGATTGAGCTCTTGCACAGAAAAACATATCCAACAAAATGAGAAAATTCAGTTTTATACAAAAAACATTCCTTAAATAGGGGCACCTCTTTTGGCATCATTTGAGCCCTTGCCCAGGAAAACACTATCTGCAAATTTGTAGTTTTGAAAAATTGGCAGAAAACTGATTCCCACTTACACAGCATACATCAATACCAAACAAAAACTGAATTATAAATATAACATTTAAATGATTTTATCATAAAAAAAAACAGTCATTCTTGAGTTAAAGAAAATGTTTGCTGTCACAGAAAAACTAATATATTGCAGGAAACAATAATAATGGTAAATAATTAAAATAAACATTTTCATTTTAAACTGAACATGTGGATAACAATCAAATATCATAATACATTATTATTCAATCAGAAATCTAAATTATCAAATTATTTTTCTGGCTACATTTTACATTAATTAATTTAAACATTATAATTTGGCCATAAGATATACAGTTAAGTCACTTTCTTTTGCTGAAATTAATAACTAGAATTAGTTTTTTTTTAATATAATTTAATAAATTAGAAAACTCTGATAAGAAAAGATTAGCATAGAGTAAGATTTGAGCCCACAACTTCTGCTTATCATGCCAATGTGTTTTTCAGTATGCAGAAGATGTAGATTCATATTGCCCTCCAAAGTTACTTTTTCTTCCAAAATATTCAAAGTTATTAAATTAAATTTCAAAATTAATTCTAATAATTAATCTTAGCACATGATGATGATCTAATATTTACCTTTGGCCCAAATGATGTTTAATTATCTTAAAATATGAACTTGAAAAATTTGACAATTTATATTTCTGATTGACTAAAGAGTTTTGGATTAACATATATTGTATATCTATATCTTATTATTCACATTAAATCTACTCATAATAAAATTTTTCAATTTCATTTTATATAGTAAAATTACTTTTTTTAAATATATTTATTTATTCATTTTATGTGTTTACTAATATCTGTTTTAATTTATTGTCAAAAATTATTCCATGATTATCAATCTTAGAGTAATTACCAAACTCCATTCAAAATCATCAAATTTGGTTAGAAAAGTTCCGATTTCTGTCATCAAAGTTTGTGAATTTTTTATTAAATTCAAGACAGAATATTACTTTTAAAGAATTCTATGTATCATTTATTAATTAAATACTTGCTAATATATGAAAAGAAATCAACTATATCAATATAAACTATAATTTTACAGAAAGAGTTAAAACATTTATATTTAACTACTGGAAATTGTCGCTTATTTGTAATTTACATATATTTATATTCTGTTAATTTATATAATTAGCTTTTCAAATGATAAACCAAATACTTCAATACAACCTTTATCTGAAACTCAATTTATCTTAAATCAAGATCAGTTAATCATTTAAGAAATTAAATTTGACTGTAAAATTTTATATTTTTATAACTATAAAGAATGATTCTGAAATTTGATTTGTGGTGAATCATTATTATTGATCATTCATGATTGTCAGTTTCATATAATTGTATCAATAAAATATTTTTTTAATATTTTTTTTTCAATTTGCACAAATATTTATGATATAACTGATATAATGATGCTCACAAAATTTTATATATTTTAAATATATTTGCAAAATATTTTTACAACATTTATATTTTATCTTTTGATTTTGACAACAGATAATGTTTTAGAGATATTTTTTATAATCATAAATGTTTCTTATAAAACTATCTTAAAGGTAAAGGTAAAAAAAAAGGTATAAAGTTTTATTTTTTAAATATTGTTATCCCATGTATAGTATGTGTAATTGCATAGTCATCATGCATTATCATAGTTAGTTTATCAAAATTTGAAGCTTAACAAAACAATTATCCAAATTATTGATTTTGACAACAGATAATGTTTTAGAGATATTTTTTATAATCATAAATGTTTCTTATAAAACTATCTTAAAGGTAAAGGTAAAAAAAAAGGTATAAAGTTTTATTTTTTAAATATTGTTATCCCATGTATAGTATGTGTAATTGCATAGTCATCATGCATTATCATAGTTAGTTTATCAAAATTTGAAGCTTAACAAAACAATTATCCAAATTATTTATTTCAAATTAGTTAAGAAACAAAAATTGTTAAATTTAAGAACCAAAAAGCAACACATAAATAAGAATTAACACTTTAAACTTTTTTTGTCACATATTATTACTTGATTATTATATTCATTGTGTTCTCATTCATATAACAAACATTTAACTGTCTATAAAACAGTAATTAAAATAGCATTTTTACATCTATTTGATACCTCACAAAGTCACAATTTTAACTTAAAAAAAAAAAATTTAGAATTATAATGTAATTATGTAAAGATTTAAAGGAATAGTATGTAAAGAAAAGATATGTAAAAAATAAATTTGATTAATTGATTTCTAATCTTTAATTAATTTAAAATATTTCACTAGTTTATTTCCACAGAAAATCTGCTTCATTACAAAAAAAAATTTGTTTCAACATCTTTTTAAGAAGGATCAATTTAATTTTGATTCAGTAACTCTCCAAAACTGGGATCATATAAACATAGACAACCAAACCAATACCACAACTATGTAATTAAATTAATAAATAAAGAAAATATAAATATGTAATAATAAAGAAAATATATATAATATTTATATATAAATAAGAAAATTAATAAATACAGAAAATATTTACTAATGTCACATACACCTGATGCTGTCTATTTTAAACATACAAAAACGTTAGTAAATGTTTTCTTTATTTATTAATTACATAGTTGCTGGTATTGGTTTGGTTGTCTGTTAATTTTGATTTTTTTAATGTATAATAGTGTAATGCCTGGAAATGTTTATAATAACTAAAAGTACAAGTAAGAAAATACTGTTTAAATTTTATCCTTTCATGATCACAGATTTTCTAAAATTAGTAAAAACATTTTTTATCCCTAAAGTTTTTAAAATAATTATATACATTAAATAAGATCACAAAATTTTCTTATACAATAAGATCAGTTTTATTTTATTTTTAATTTCTGATAATTAGATGTTAAATTGAAGATAGAACAAAATAAAATGGAATTTTTATTGACAATGACAACACAAATTGAGTATACCTCTTTAGCAGCCTGGGGATCTGATACACAACAAAACGTGATATCGGCAGCAGCCACTACATCTGCTGGAGTTTGTCCTTTAACTGCCCCCGCTTTCACGAAATCTCTACACTAAAAAAAGTATTTAAAAAAACAAATTTAATAATAAAT
Organism: Centruroides sculpturatus; assembly: GCF_000671375.1. Lineage (NCBI taxonomy): Eukaryota > Metazoa > Arthropoda > Arachnida > Scorpiones > Buthidae > Centruroides > Centruroides sculpturatus. Next base: position 356,861 of record NW_019384553.1, on the reverse strand, counting down.
ATATGTAAGAACTCTTTCTATGTTTACTAAAATATTTTGTTTTAAATTAATTATATGCATGTACGAGAAAGCGAATTAAATGTATTTGTGTCCGTACTTGCAAAAAGTATATATTTATTTATTTTAATATATTTATAAATAGAAAATTTCATTTTAATCCGACTATATAAAAGACGAGAAAAACGGAGAGAAAGGAAGAGAATCGACCAACCCCCGACAACAGAATGGTAACAGACCGAACGACAAGAAGTTACATAGCTGTTAAAACTCAATAGAAAGGCTCTGACGTCACTGTTTCCGACCCCGCAATGCGTTCGTTCGTTAATATAACGTAAATCCTTTGAAGCGCAACCAAAAGTGTTTGAAGTTAAAATAACTTAATGGCTTAACAACAACAACTTATTCCGAGTTACCGCTTTAGAAGAAACAGAAAGCTACTTCTATCGAATTATATGTCGAGAGTGGTTTACGCAACATATGTACACCGTTTAAAATCGATAAAACTAACTTTATTTACACGTGACAAACAATAGAATACGGTAAACTTCGCGTTATAGACGACTGGTAGATGGACGTCGTTGAAAAAAATAAATCGATGCTCTCGATATAAGCATCGATTGGTAGAAAATAAGCGTCTTAACAACGACGAACTTTCGCAAGAATAAATAATAATATTGCTATGACAACAACAGTCGATTAATAAAATACATTATATCCAAGGTTATGAGCAGTATGCTTGTAATAAGCGAGCGCGAACGACCAACTATATTCTTTTTTAAACGTTCGAAATTAAACAACGTTTTTATACTTTCGTTTTCAAGAACCTTTTTTGGAATGGAGGAAAGCAATCTGGAAGAATTGAATTCGTGTCTTTTAGAGACTATTAAGAGAATGAACAGTCAGATCGAGAGAATGGAAAAAGAAAACGGAAAACTGAAAATGGTCAACGAAAAATTAACAATGAAAGTGAGTGAGTTATCGACTCAATTAACAGAAAGCAGATTGAAGGAGATCGTGCTGAAAGCCGAGAAAGGCAACTTAATGAGGAAACTGGTTAAACTTCGAAGCAAAAACTTGCTCCGAAATGGAAAAATGAAGAATAGTATCTACCACTTCTAATCGGTAAATGTTTACTACAGAATTCTGCACTTAAAAAGGGAAAACTGTAAAATCGCAAAATTTAATATATACAAATTTTTTAAGAAATTGTATGAATTGTGAATTACATTTTATACTCTTTTTTTCAACTAATTAAAAAATACGAATTGCTTATTCGTTCCCTTTTGTGTTTTAAAATAAATTTAATTCATTTTTAACTTAACTAATTATATAAATTATTTTCTATTTAACACATTTAATATTATTTTAGGTAGATGCGTCATACTTTATTACATGCATTTAATATAAAAGTATAACATTTGAATTATGTGACTTTAAATGCTATCAATTAACCAATAATAACATATTATATATGTTTTAAAGTTAAAAAGAAAAGAAACGGATTTGAAATTTTATGTTACACATGCGATTTCTTCCGTAATCGTAAAGTATAAAATTTAAAAATTTCAATATTTAATTTATAAAATATTTACGAATAAATACATTTATTGGGAATAAATTTTTCTCATAACATATTTCGATAGTTTATGATAAACCGAAATGAAAGTATCGCCATTCAAAATCTAATGCTACATAAAAAAATCAATATTTATTGTTTTATATTATCATCGATAACATAAAAGAATACCCCGACGCTTCAAAATATGCAAACGAGAAGCGGAAATATAAGGAAAAATTAAACTACAAACAGTAGTTAAGAGCAAGCTATGGGCTCCGTCCACAAGAACAAAGTAATCGAAGGTCAATATTTTTTAAATTTACTTAATAAATCAATAATAACTGTATATATTTCGGGAAAGAACTATTTGGGAGTTGATACATACATAAACAGCATAAAGATTATTTTTCGCCACATATACAGGAGATTCTTACTTTTCACCGTAGGTTACAAATATTTATCGCTACTCCACCAAAAACTTCACAATACATCCATAAAGTTACCATTATAGTCTCATCTCGTTTTTTTTTAAAATTATTTTCGACAAATCATAAATAATTGAGGGAGTAACTTATATGCATGTAGTGGCATTTGACGAATTTTCCTTCTTCCCGAACTAACGATGCGTAAAGAATCTAATTTTTAATAACTATTATTTTATTCTAGTGTTTCTCAAACTATTTATAAAGACTCCTATTTTTTATTCTCTCTCTCTCTCTCTCTTTTTTTGTAAAAATGACTTGTGTTCTTTATAGTTTTCGTAAAAGCGTATTGGGTCAATAAGCAAAGTCCTCAGCATCATATAACGAAACAATTTTTTTTTTGATTCTGATGAAACCGTGTTATAATAGTATAAAGCAAATTAAACTACAATTTATTATATAATAGTATAAAGCAATATTATTATTATATTTGCACGGAATATTATTATTATAATTTAATAATATTCCGTGTTGGAATATTATAATTTGCTTTATAATATTCCAACTGAATAATAAGATTAATGATCTGCCAAGTGTATTGAAAAAAAGTCACCGTATTGTGTCTGTATAAAGCGAAACAAATTTTACTACGGACTAATTGATGTAAATAATTTGATAATTTTGATAAATAATTTAAATAAATTGATGTAATTTGGTTACTATTATTCTAATTGGATCGTATTTGCAACTTTCAGCATTTATTTCCCGTCTCATAGAACCAGTTTTACTATTTATAAAAATTGGATAACGATTATTGTAAATGCTTAGAAATGTACTGTACTTTACCTTTACTCGACGACATTAGGTGAGGAGTTGCCGTACTTTCTTAGGATACGTTTTATTCTAATAGATTAAAATTTTCTTAGGTTTTGATAGTACAGTTACATTTCGAATATATATAAGTTATATACTGTAAGGTCTCTTTTATGCGGATTATTTTTATGCGATTTTGAAATTGTGCGGTTTGTATTTCATCCAAAAATTTCTTGGACAAACATACATATAGGCTTGTTTAGGAAGCCCACGTATAGACAGTCTCCAAAAATCGTGGAACGCTCAAAGCTCACTTCATTTGTTCCACTGACATATAACGTTTATGGATGTAAAGGACATCTAGACCTTAATTGCTTTAGTTCCTAGCAATTTTTGATATAAATGTAATCAAACATAAAAAATACTTAAAACTGAAAAAAAACGAAAGAAATGCGTTAATTTTGAAGAAAAAGCTTCAAAGTTTAACTTCCTTTGTCTCCCCCTTCTGTGAAATTTAAACCGATGAGTCATTGTTTACACATCTGGATGACCTTGAACACAGCTGGAGTTGGATTTCCCGGGGCATTCTCATAGACGTCGCGGGAGGACAAGGGTTTAAAGTAGGGTAAACACTAGCTGGCCGTATATTTTTAAATATTTTTTAAAAATTTGGAGACTTAAAAAACATTCCAAAAATTCAAAAAAAAATTTAAAAATGGCCTTAAGGATCGTGTTTTATGTAACGCTATGTAACCTGCCCGAGTTAACTCGGGCGAGGAACTAAAGGGTTAATTTACTGTATTCTTATTTCTTCTTATTCTTAAATTATCAAAAATTCTCTCCCCATTGATAATCAAAATGAATACTTTGATGAAAGATGTAATAATGAGTAAATATATATATTTTTTCCTTTACATAAGAAGTCAATGAAACAATAAAACCATATATTTATTGCAATTGTTTTCAGAAATGGTCAACATCTGATTTTTAAGTTATTAAATATTAAAAAATATTTCGTCTAAAAACGCAGCAAATAAAAATAAAACGAGAACAATTTATGCCAGATAAAAACTAATTATTGGTAGAATTAACTATTTTAAAAAACACTTCAAAAGTTTCTCAAACTAAGCAAAATTTTTGTAATTGGGTAAATGAAAATATTATTTTATTGCATTCTAAACTGAAAAATATTGTAGATTTATGGATTTTTCAGGTTATTGTAGCTGTAATATCTTTAATAAGTATAATGCCAATATTTACCAATATTTAGAAATTACTAAATATTAATTATCTTATATTATCAATATTATAGAAATGGGCTCTGCTTTGAATCATAGTCCATCTGCTTGATAGTTTGAATGATGATATTTACAATCTTTATAATCTTTATTTATTAACAGAATGAAAATAAGTTATAGCCCAATAAATAAATTCTATTTGTAATTCTTAAATTTGTAAATCTTAATAATAATAATAAATAGCTAAATGGTATTTAATACTATAAACTAGTGCTTCAAAATTTTTTACTAGCTTACAAACTTTTTAAACAGAACTTTGTTACCACTCAAATTATTTTTCTTTATTTTTAGTTCAAATTATTCAATAGAAGTAAAGTGTGATGCTTGGTTGGTTCACTTATTTTATTTTTATTTTATTTTTTAAATTTCTGCCAACAAGATTTTTTTGCTTATGATTTGCTTATTAAAAATATAAATAATATACTGATATTTCAGAATTGTCAAATTTACTTGACTTTAATTTTTCTTTTGACTTAATTTCTGGATTTAGCATTCAAAATTAAGTTTACATTTACGTAAACGTAAACTCTCAATACATATTTTATAAAATTATCATCACAGTTTAACATTCAAATACATTTCTTAAAATTTATATTATAGAGATGTATATATAAAAGACAACCATAAATTATCCATCGAATACTATGCTTTGTAAAACATTTTTTATTCAAGGAACCATTCAAACAGAAAATATAAACCAATAAATACTGTATATCAAAAATATAAAAATTTTATTAGTTTTCTGTACCATTATTGGTATTGGAAAAATGACGTATACAAACAAAAAACACAATATTCTAAGCCTGACTTCATCGAGATACGTAAAAGATACGACGAACACAACATGCCACAACTGAAATGACCACTCCTTTTTCATCAACCCATATCAGATATGGTTGGATAACTTGAAAATACATTGTATTTATGATGTTTTCTAGACCGTTTATCAAACAGTAGTACATTATGTAACTGAATGTTAATACAATACATCCGTGACAGACACTATTCGTTCAGTTTATTAAAACGCGAATAAAAATTTACATCATACAGAACGATTTCTTATTTCTGAGCACAAACACAACAGTTTATAACGATACACGAGTAATTTAAATTTAATATTCTCGAAATTTACACGATTTAAATTAAGAATTTTTACCCTTATCAAAAATTATATCGCAAAACACCAAACAATAGAAACGAAAGAATTAATACAAGCAGAAATAGGCATCGCGATTCATTTAAACATCGCAATTCGATAGCTCGAGAAAATTAACGGATAATTTTATCTAATAATCAGAAATTCTCGTCCAATCAAATAAAAATTAACTGATATACTCAATCTGGATCGGAGATTAAGGCTATAGCGTGACCCTATAAATTTTCGACAGCAAACTCTATACAAAATTATTTATCTATCAAGCATCCTTTTTGAAGACAGATCATGTTGGAGACACCCCAAAATGTCCGATTTGATCAATAAATTCATACATACAGAAATAGTATACAATCACGAACTTGGAGATGTATTGGGATATTTCTCTCGATATAGATAAAATGTTTTGTTTATAAATCTTAAGAATATACATAATTAACAGATGATAACGTTAGTCCTCCGAATAGAAAATGACTTCAAAAAAGTGAGAATAGTAACTACCAGCAAGGAAAAAGTGACTTAAATGATGATTGAAATAAAATTAGTTGGCCATGATGATATACATTATTTGTAAGGAGTCGAGTCCGAATGTTATTTTATGCTTATTCATTTGACGTTATAATTTAGTTTGAGAACATTTTCTTTTGTTTAAAGGACAATAACTCATTTTCATTATTAACTAATATTAATTATGAATAAAGCATTCATAATTTGTAATTATGTCAGATTAATTTGTTTTACTGAGAATTAAATTTCTACAGTATATATATTGTCAATTTCTTTATTACTCATTTCTTGCATAAGCGTTAAAATATAAATTATTTAAAATATTGACATATATATTTCATTGACAAAGGCCAAAGAGAGATTATAAAACCGAGGTCTGTTAGGAGAATCTTATACCATCAGCATCTGACTGACATTTCTGAATGTTTATTTGTTAGTGAAAAATGTTAGTGACATTTCCTTTTTTTTTATTAGTGAAAAATATAAGGTTTTTTTTTCTGTGCAATGTCTACGGGGTCCACAAAAAAAATTAAGAGGAAAAGGGGTCCATGGGTAAAAAAAGGTTACGAACCACTAGTCAATACGTTTGTGTACACTTCTGGCATGTTTGCGCGAGAAATTCGTTTCTCGCTTCTGCATAAATGGTGTCGCGATTGAGAATTCTGTTACGAAAAGTTCGTTTTTGCGTTTTTCCCACTTCTCACGTTTGCATAAACGCAGCCCTACAGCGAAGACTCGAATAGACTCGGTTTCGTTTTCGAGTGCATCGTATCCGAGTCGGTTGACCAAAATTAGTGAAAAGGTCGTTTATTATCCTTTGCTGTATCTTTATATTTTGATCTGTTCTTTATTCGATTTCTTTATTTTTTGTAGAACATAACCGTAGCTTAATAAGCGCAGGTTCGGTCAGCCAGTTCGATAATTAAACGTGGAAACGTCTATTAGAATTTATACGGCATGTCTCTCTTAAAGAAAGAAAGAAAGAAGGAAAAAAAAAAAAGAGAGAGAGAGAGAGAGAGAAAGAGATAGATAGAAATCGCTTGTATATTTACCGGTCTTTCTAATGAGTTATCTTCTTAAATTTTGCAAATTAAAAATTTTAATTACTTAAAATTATTAATTAGAAAAAGTTTTCAGAGTCGCAGAATTATTAAAACTTAAAACAAGACATTTCATTAAATAAAAAATCCAGAAACGAAATGCATAACTTTCCCGTCAAAAACATAATAGAACAAATTTAAAATTAGTTTGAGGCGCCATCCGTTAGATATATTGTTTAAAAAACAACTTTTATATTATTAATAATTACAAAACTGCAAATAGATTTATTTTGAGGGTAGAGACAAGTTTTATATAAAATTATAAGTGCTAATAACGAGTAAAATCTTCAGGAAGTTCGATTCCACTCCAGAATGACTAGTGAACCCCTATCTATCTTCAACTCCTTTATCTATAACCACTAAAATTTAATAGCACCAATGCCCTTTATAAACGAGCTACCGCGCTAAATTATGTTTCTTAATCATTACTCTATCCTGGGATATTAAACGAAATAGGCGCAACACACGATTTTTTTTGCCATTTTTTGATTCAGGAGGACTCAAAACGCGGAGATTTGCAATAAAATCAGAGGATCAAAATTTGACACGATTCCAATATTTTCCCGTATTATATACATAACAAGCTGGGAAAGTAAAACACTGTTTTTATTTATTAATCATCAATAAATCTTGTAATCTGCTACAAATTTATTAAATTGTCCCTTAATAAACTTAACAAATTTTATAAAATATTAACAAACTTGAAAAAAATTTAATCGGTAATTTTGTTACACTATCAAGGAGACTCCGAAGGAATTAAAATACCTGTACTTCGAAAAATTTTTTTTCTCGGCATTACACTGTGCATTCTCAAATTTATGATATTGCGTAACTAACATTTTTAAGACCACAAGTCACATAATAACATCAAGTTTTCAACGTACAACAAGAGAAACACTTAAGGACATCGCAATTAAAGAATTTAAACATTAATTAATGAAGTAACATGTGAGAGCTTGGCGTCACATAATGTCATTGCCCATAACGGCAGAAAAAGTAAGAAATTACGATATATCGCAGAAATAGTCGAGAAAAAATAACTAATTTAAAAATAGTAAGAATAGCGAGCTGTTTGGAGGCCTGTAACATATATAAATATAGATTAAAAATAAATTTATAATTCTTTTTTTCTCAATTCAGAAGTTAAAAATATTTTAGCAATTTTTCTTCTAATAGTAGTCATTAAGAGTACTTAAATTACATTTCGATCTCCGATGATTTCAATCTCTTTTTTAAAGCAATCTTTGCAGTCGAAAAATATAGAAAGTAAGAAAAAATGAAATTTTATAAACTCGCTTACATATTAATTAAATTTATTTTAAACGTAAAAAAATATATTCTTTAGACAAAATGAAGAGGCATTTACATTTACTATATAATTGCAAGAAAATTATATATATATATATATATGTAATTAACAGAAAACTCGTACTTCTCTTTCTAATAAGAAAAATAACTAGAAATGTACATTGAAATATTTTTATAAGATGGAATAGTGTTATCTGGCAAGCAAATTATTATTATTATTATTATTAAGAGAAAAAGACAAAATCATGGTATATTAGCTCAACTAATTACTTTTAAGTGTCATTTTTATACAATTGCATTAATGATGCAGTTTCACAACAATTTCATATTCCAACATATAAATAATAATTATTTTGTACAAGAGTAGCTGTCTTTTGTTATTTAATGTCATTGTTTAAAAAAAATAAATTTTTATTGCTTAAAACTTTTAATGATTTTGGTGATTTTAATAAAGTTTATTTTTTGTTATATTTACAAAATACTAAAATAATATTTTAATAGTACTTTATATATAATAATATTTTTTTGGTATTATTATACCCTGGTTTAGATAATTAAATTTATAATTCATATTTAGATATTTCGTTTGAATTTTAAACATGGAATCATTTCCTAAAATTATTCATATCTCACTGAGTATATCAAAAAATAATTATGTTAATTTAAACTTCTCTGTGAATATTTATTATAGCTTTCTTTCAATACATTTGTAGATGAAATTAATATAATAATTTCAACATAAATGCTGGAATGTAAAGTTAAGGGTAGAAGAGTTTTTATAAATGGATATATTATTTAGAATTAATTAATGAATCATAGAAAAAGTTTTTTTTACTAACAAAAAAAATAATCATTCAATAAAATAATTTTTTAAGCAGCTTCACCAGAACATGCAGTTAAACTCATGATATTTTTTGAAGTTCAGACTCATAAAATTAATTGACCCTGATTAACAAATAATTCTACACAACTTTCAATCTCAGAAAAAGCCTTAACTTCTTTACTTGTATATTTTGTAATACTTGTAAAATCAAGTATTGATGTTTAAACTTACTGGAAGAATTTTACAAATTTAAATTTTTTTGTAAATTGTTTAAAATATATATCTATTATATAATTATGCTTAACCTAGAATCCATTCTATGTAAATTTAATGAAATAAATGAATGTATATGGCATTACAGCAGATATTGGATATAGCATACCAAAATATAATAAAGAATATCCCATTTTAATGCAAAGATTAGACAACTAAACAGAGGTCCTGGGGAGATAATACCTTATGAAAATGCTATTTATAGAATATCTCTTAAGAGTTAAATGAGACAGATGATAAAAAAACAAGTAGAAACAACTGCTATATCTAGTATAAAGTTTTGGAGAGTTAAAACATGAGCTGTAGATCAGTGTTTCCTAACCTTTTTTGTGCTATGCCCCACCTAAGCTTTTCTAAAATTCTTATGCCCCCCTAACATATACAGCGGTTATACAGTTAACTTAAATTCTGGACAAGTCCATTTTGAATTGCCCCACGTTGGGAAACACAGCTGTAGATAGTAAATTATAATGAGACAGAAAATATACAGCAAGAACTCACTTAACATTATTGAGAAAAGATACAAGTATATTTATAATTATTTACAATTATTGTTGTTAAATTTTCTTTATAAACAGTTAGATTGCTTGTAAGAGGTGGAAAATAATTGCTGGAGGGTTGCAAACATAATCAAATTAGAATATTAACCAAATTATATCTCGTTTAAATCATTTAGCCTATGGTAAAATTAGTTTTAATATTTGTTGTTTTGCTTAAGTCAGTTTCCAAGAACCTATTGACAACATTAGATTATAAAAGTGTTATAACATATTACTCGTGTATATATAGGGGAGACCGGGGCAACTTCGGCATACAGGGCAAGTTTGTAAAGTGCTTTTTTTTAAAAACAAATTAAAAGGAGACTTTGGTTATAGGTTAGGCAGTTGAGTTTTATTGGTGGCTTGTTGAGTGTAGTGTTTTTATTGTTTTTATTGTTCTCCATTAACTGATATTATTATTATTATATTATACGTGCATATCTTGCCCCATTACTGTTGCCCCTATACCAGGGGCAACTTTAATAAAAATAATTAAAATAATTACAACTTTACAAAAAGAGAGAAGTTGCCGATCTTGCCCCTATACCCGGGGCAATTTCGGCAATTTCTCTCTTCTTGTAAAGTTGTAATTATTTTAATTATTTTTATTTCCAAACTGATTTTAACCAGTTCTATAGTAAGGTAACATTCCAATAGACAATATGCAAAGATTTTTTTTCAGTTTACAGCAGTATTTATTACACAAAATTTAAGTAAAGCTTAACATCCCGATCTGCCCGGTCTCCCCTACAGTGTATTATATATTGAACTCATTAATAGAATATATTGTATAATGAGGACAATTATACATTTTAATTCAAGATTATTGGACAAAAATACAAAATATAGTACAGTACTAGAATTATATGAGTAACACATAAATGCATATGAATTATATCAGTTTGTCTATGAAATCTTATTCTGAAATAAGGAAGTATAGACATAATATAATAAAAATTTCTTCAACTACAGTAAAACCTGTGAGACATATAATCTCTTTGATATAGAAAATTAAGTTATTTCAGCATTACCATCAAATTCTTTCCATAAAATAGCCTGTCCAAAACAGAACCCATGAGACATAGATGGAAATCTCTTATTAATTTATATTAGTTAAACCTGTCAAAGACAAACTCATATTGAATCAAAAAATCTAACATAAAAACATCAGGAATGAAATAAAAATCTATATTTATTTATTTTGTTTATACCATAATGAATTTTAAGAAACAGTTTAGTTAAATAATTTTGTAACAGGCATATATGAGTTCATAATTTATTTAAAAAAACAATATATGTGATTTAGACCTAACCATACTCCAAACTATTTTTAAAACTAGCAAACTTTTTAATAAAGAATCTCAAAGATATAGATTAAATCTTACAACAAATTTAATTTAAACCAAATTATTGAATTATTTTTGGGTTGTTAATGATTAGTTACTAATTAATTTGGCTAGAGGTAGGCAGACATGCTGCCATCTCATGTTAATTTTAATAAATTAATTTTTACTTTAGAAATTCCTGTTCCAGCCCAATTCTTTCTTCCAAAAATTTTTAAATTAAAAATTAATACACAATGGTGCATATTTGTCTACCTCTAGTTAAATTAATTAGTAACTAATCATTAATGTAGTCCAGAAATAGCCCAATAATTCAGCAAATCATTTGCCATTAATTAATTAAATCAAGTTACTAGTGGTTGTTGTTATGGATTTAAACATCTTTTGGTCTCCAGACCTGCTGGTAAAGTGTATCTATCATTTTTCTGTAAAAAACAGGACCTCAGGAGTGAAATGAAACACCATTATGAGTGACTTCTACTATTGACTACATTAAGTTTTTTTATAAGCTGAAAATATGCATTAATTTTTAATTTAGAAATTTTTGGAAGAAAATAATCAGGCTGAAGCAGAAATTTCTAAATTAAAAATTAATTTATTATAATTACTAAAATTAACATGAGATAGCAGCATATCTGCCTACCTCTAGTCAAATTAATTAGTAACTAATCATTAACAACCCATATATAATTCAATAATTTGGTTTAAATCTAAATTTGTTGTAACATTCAATTTATTTTTTTTTTTTTTTTTTAAAGAAGCTGAAGCTTTACCACTCAATTCAATTTTATTTAGTTTTGAAAAAACTTTGAAAAATATTTTTGTTTTATTTCTATTTTCATTTAGGCTGTATGATTGAGTCTTCTTGGCTTAAATCCAATTCAGTTTTAAAACAAGTGGGAAAATTGTTCTGTTACATTAATGTGTTTTAAAAATATATTACTGAAAATGTTGAATATTTCCATATTTATTGTGACTAAGATAAAATAATTAAATTACACTATATGCTGTGTAGTTTTATCTTTATTATTATAGTAGAAAATTTCAGTTATCATGTTCAGACCTAAGATTAATTTCCTTAATGGAAATATATATTCATTAACATCAAACTTCTCTAATCATCTACCCAAATTTTAAATTGGTGGCACTTAACATACATTATAATCATCAAATTACTAATTAATAATTTCTGTAATAATAAACATCCTCCACTAGAAATCCAAATTGCTGAATTATTTTGGGCTATTGGAATTTTAGGTTAATTAAATAATGTAATTTGCCCTAAAAGTAACAGACAAGCCCATAATTCACTTGCATTAGATGTTGCAGTTCCACTGAGGTGCACTTAAGTTCAGTGAACAATGTTCCATTACAGTTCAATATAGTTCCTAGTGTATTCAACATTTATAAACTATTGAAGTCCTACTTGATTACACATGCCAAAAATAAACACACTTTTCCCCTCAATGTCAATATATTCAAAGTTAGCTGTTATTTATCTTTTGTTAAACTATAACAGTATCTATTATAAGCTCAACATAATGAAATTATTTGATTTAAGAATTAAATACATAAAACAGGTTTATCTATTACCCCAAGAAATAAATTGTTTGCAATTTTTCTCCATGTGAAATTCTTATTTTTTTTTATTTCTTACACTTTTTTAAATACAAAGTTATATAAAATCAGACAATTTTTTACATATTAACAGTTTATTATCTATGGCTTGAATATTCTCCATTTCACATTTATACAAAATGAAATTGAACACTTGTATTCAATACTAAATACTAAATATAATATCATTACATAATTCTATTAGTTCTTGACCAATGAAAAAAATGTCAAATTTAATCACAAACCAAACTTTCCATTACTGTTGCAAGATCTAGTGGCAAGCCAGTAGTACTTTGACTGTTAATACTATGAATGATATAACAGAATAGTCATACAACAAACGTGAGCAGAACAGAACATTGTGGAATATAAATGATCTTTACATTACCATCATTTACATCAAATTATATTGTTTTATTTATTACTTTTAAAACATGTTAAAATATGCTTTAAAATAATTTAGTAATTTAGGTTTCTGTTTGTCTACAGAACTCTGTTTTATTTTATATTACATAATTGTAACTTTCTTTTTTTTTAACACTTAGTTACATTAAAGTATATTACATAACATTTATAACTTACATTTAGATATTTTCTTTGAATTTGAAATGTTTAATCATATGTATGACTATTCAATGATTAAAAAAGTAAGCAATTTAATTTTGAAAAAAAAAAAATTAGGAAAATTTTCACATTTGATAAATGTTATAAAATAAACACAACACTCAACCAATCAAATAAAATCATGGAGTGTTCCTAATTAACCTGGTCAAATCATTTCTATCAAAATATAAGTGAATCTTTACAAATCCCTACTATAAATCAAATTTTTCAATCACTCTTGAAAGTAATGTTGTGTTATACTAAATGAAGATAAAAATTTCTAAAATCATTTGTTTCTTACTTAAAATTTTAAATTATGCAGATTTTTGATATTGTATTTTTATTTATTTTATTTTATTTTCAAATACAATCAGTAAAGTCCTTGTAGACTAAAAATTACTGCCCCTAAATCATAAAAATAACCTAGATAAAACAATTACACTATATATAAATAATAAAAATTAATAAACATGAACAAATAAATAATATGCACATAATAAAAGAATTTTAATTTACATATATAACAACTTTGAATGTGAAAACATAAATAAATTGAAATACTTTTAATAAACTGATGGCCATAATTCAATAATGCTTTATTTGAAAAAAATTATTTTTGGAAATAGCTTATTAATTTTACTTGAACATGCCTTCACTAAACTGTAATTAAGCAAAAAGAAAATAATCCTGAAAATAGTTTTTCAAAGAGAAAGGAAAAAAAAAGAACATAAAAATTAAACTGAAATTTATCTCAAAAACACCAAAATTTTTTAAATTAAAAATTAATACATTATAATTATTAAAATTAATACGAGATGGCAGCATATCTGCCTACCTCTAGTCAAATTAATTAGTAACTAATCATTAATGTAGTCCAGAAATAGCCCAATAATTCAGCAAATCATTTGCCATTAATTAATTAAATCAAGTTACTAGTGGTTGTTGTTATGGATTTAAACATCTTTTGGTCTCCAGACCTGCTGGTAAAGTGTATCTATCATTTTTCTGTAAAAAACAGGACCTCAGGAGTGAAATGAAACACCATTATGAGTGACTTCTACTATTGACTACATTAAGTTTTTTTATAAGCTGAAAATATGCATTAATTTTTAATTTAGAAATTTTTGGAAGAAAATAATCAGGCTGAAGCAGAAATTTCTAAATTAAAAATTAATTTATTATAATTACTAAAATTAACATGAGATAGCAGCATATCTGCCTACCTCTAGTCAAATTAATTAGTAACTAATCATTAACAACCCATATATAATTCAATAATTTGGTTTAAATCTAAATTTGTTGTAACATTCAATTTATGTTTTTTTTTTTTTTTTTAAGAAGCTGAAGCTTTACCACTCA
>NW_019384553.1:253635-340220 GCF_000671375.1 Centruroides sculpturatus | reverse complement strand
CATAAGACTATGGCTTGGGAATCACAGATTTGCATAACGTTACGGCTGGTGATGGCTAATTGGTCGGCCGGGAATCACGCCACATGACATTTGCATAGTGCTACTGTTCAGTAATTACTAATTGGTCATCGAGTCCGGTGTTGACGCTATAAAAATGCGACAGTTCGACACACCGGATATACGTCACTCTCGTCTAAGTTCAACTTGGGCATTTTTTTGTTCAATAATAAATGTGAATTATTCTTACTGGGAAAAATAAGACATTCCCTGAAAATTAGACCTAGCGCATTTTTCAGAGCAAAAATTAATATAAGACACTGTCTTATTTTCGGGGAAACACGGTATGTAAATTTTATGAGAATCTGAAGAAGTAAATTTTTCAATTTCAAGAATTGAAATTGTATCAAAATGGTCAGCATAAATAATTTGTAAATTGTAGAATAACAGTTAAATGATTTTTATTAACTATGCAAATTATTATAAATATTAAGGAATGAATCAAATAATTTTTTTGTTGAGCTCAACAGATGGCTCTACTTCCTCATTACGTAAAAGCTGATCTTGGCCCACCAGTCGCGAAGCAGTTTCATTTCCTGAACACTGGGAGTTCGGATTCGCGTGTCTCCAGGATGGGCTGGCAACGTGTTTTCTGGGTTTCTCCACGTCTGTAACGCCTGAATAGGGGTCCAGTTATTTTTAAAAATCCTTCGGGAAGGCGTTATTCCCCGCGTATATAAAAAGAAGCTGATTTTGTAAGAACTTAACATTTAATTTGTTTCATAACTATCTTATGTAAAATTCATATTTCTTTATAAGATATATTTTTGAAGAAAGTAAGTTTAGAATGTTTGGAGGAAGTAAAATTGAGATATTACAAACAATTGTTTTAAAAAGTTAAAAAAAGGCGATTAATTAAAAATGAAAGACACTTTTCACATCCACTTAATTAACAAAATCAATGCTAAAAATATTTAAAACGAAAGGTAGCCTTAAGTTTTCTTTAGAAGGTTTTTAGTCACTATAAATTTTTTGAAATTTTCTTGTGACTGACGACAGTTTGACGATAATGGGACAATTTTTTAACAATATTTTAACAGAAAAGTTTCAAAAATGTGCCTAAAAAGCATCTAAAATAGAAACATGAAAGCCATGTCAGTATTTTTAATGTGCTTTTATATTTCTGGTGATAATTTGTGAAGAGAAATGTAGTTTTAGTTGTAAAAAATTGCCCATCTTAATTTTTTAAACGAAATTTGTCCAAGGAAAAAATTTATTCGACAAAACAAAAAGTTGCATTCAACTGAAACCATTGAAAATGAAACGTAAAAGATGAACATAAAGATATGAACTTATTGAATGAAACACAATTCGTACTATTATAAATATTAATATATAAAAATACTGTTCAAATATACAAAGTACTACCCAAAAGCTTTGCAAACTGTCTGGAAAATAAGGGTACTCATTGTATATATTATTGTCCACCATCGTCTTCATAGGAAAGTAAACATCTATAACAACATACTTCCCACAAACGTCTCGTGGAAAACATAATTTATGATCAAGTTCAGCAATGCCTGTGATTTTTCCTGGATCTTGTTTACTGTTGCAAATCATCTTCCTATTTTCCAAACTGAGGTTGTTTGGAAAATAGGAAAAAGTTGCAGGAAACAAATCTGGGGACTAAGGTGAGTGGGGGACAGATAAGCATCATGTTGAATGCCAAGAAGTGTTACATGGCAAAGATCTGTGGACTTGCATATTGTCATGATAGAGAAGCCAGGTTTCTCCCACAACTTTGTGGGATATTTCCTTAGTATATCTCTTAGTTTCCTCAGAATATCACAGTAAAATGTCACATTCATAGCTGACATTGTGCAACAAATTCCTTATGAATAATTTCATCTATGTCAAAGAAATAAATCAACATTGAGTTGTTGTTGGTTTCACCTGGCAAGCTTTTTTGGGACATGGAGAACTGGAATAAATGTTGTTTGATTTCAAGATCATATTTGTAAAACCAAACTCTCATTACTGGTAATTATTGTTGACAGAAACTAAATTGTTTGTGGCCCACTTTGTAAGCTCCTGAAAGATGTTCAAATGATGCTGCTTCTGCTCTTCAGACAGCAATTTGGGCACTAACTTATGGAAATTCTTCTCATGATCAGATCCTTAGAATGCATTGACATGCACGATAGGACAATCTTGCAATCTCACAGACATCACAAATCATATGATAAATGTCAGCACTTTGTCAATGTTTCTGGCAGAGCTTGTGGTGAGATGACCAAAACAGTAATCATTTTCAATGAAAATGCAAGCACTTTTGAACAATTAAACCACTCACAAGTAGCTGTGAAGCTTAATGCATTTTCTCCTAATGCTGTTAGAAACATTCCACAAGTTTCTACAGCACCTTTATCCAGTAACAAAATTTGATGCACACATGCTATTCTTTCACATCCTCTATTTTTACATATTGCATAGACCATCCAACACAACAAGTTCACAAAAAAGTTCCTAGATATGAAATTACTGCACCACAAATGCAGATGACTTGACAAGGAGTTCATGTATCTCCATCTACCACCTACTGAACTATACTTGCTGTATGAGAAATTTTAATACTTTGAAAGTTTTTTAATGTATTGAACAATACTTGAACTCTACTGCAAACAGCTTGCATCTATTGTACATGTATTCTGTATGAATATAAAATAAACTATATACTGGATAGTGAATAAGTTAAAAATCACACCTTTATCAATCCAGCAACTGATTTTTAATACCATAAAAATGTTTTCAATTGTTTTAAATGATCTTCCTCAGTTATACCAAAATAGAACATTGAAAATCAAACATAAAATAAAAACATGGAATAAATATAAAATTCAAACGGAAAAAATGCACATGCTGAGTAACTATAACAAAATAAATTATATAAACAAGGCCAAAGCAATGAAAGTGAATAAAATACAAGATATAAGATGAAACTGTAGTATTATCCATTATTATTCTTAATTACTGTAAAAAGATCTCCAAGTAGTGGATAATGCATCTGTGTCTCTATGATTTATACATCCAGTTCTCATATGCTCTTTGAAGATTTCTAATTTCTCAAGATGTGTCGATTTATGCCTGTTTGTTGTAGTCTTGATAATAGCCGCTTGATCCCATTGGACATTAACCTCCTGTTGTCTTGCGTATGACACTAGCAAAGTGTTATCAAGGTTCTTATCGATAGTGTACCTGTGCTCTTTGAGCCTTTGGTTTAAAAGGCACATAGTCGCTCCTATATAAACAAGCTTAGAATCGAAATACATAGAAATATTGCAGAAGCTAATAATCTTCAAATTGTATACCAATGTAATCCCACTGTTTACAAGCTTTTAAGAAATGATAAAAAGAAAAAAGATTGGAATTCAATGGAGGGAGTTTATTTGGTGCCTTTACACAACCAAAGTTTCAATTCTAAGCTTGTTTATATAGGAGCGACTATGCATCATTTAAAACAAAGGTCAAAGAGCACAGGTACACTATAGATAAGAACCTTGACACCACCGTGCTAGCGTCATACACAAGGCAACAGGAGGTTAATGTCCAATGGGATCAAGCGACTATTATCAAAACTACAACAAACAGGCATAAATTGAAACATCTCGAGAAATTAGAAATCTTCAAAGAGCATATGAGAACTGGATGCATAAATTATAGAAACGCAGACGTGTTATCCACTGCTTGGAGATCTTTTTACAGTAATTAAGAATAATAACAGATAATACTACAATTTCATCTTATATCTTATATTTTATTCACTTTCATTGCTTTGGCCTTGTTTATATAATTTATTTTGTTATATTTACTCTGCATGTGCATCTTTTCCGTTTGAATTTTATAATTATTCCATGTTTTTATTTTATGTTTGATTTTCAATGTTCTATTTTGGTATAACTGAGGAAGAGCATTTAAAATGATTGAAAATGTTTTTATAATATTAAAAATCATTTGCTGGATTGATAAAGGTGCAATTTTTAACTTATTCTGTATGAAAGTTTGAATTACTGTATGCATTCTGTCAAATAAATACCAAGAATTGTTAAATAAAATACAAAATATTGTCTACACTAAACAACACCAGGGCGAAGTCATCTATGCACCAAAGCCTGTTACTGATGTGAAACTCAAATAAAAAATGAAAAAAACAAAAAAAAAAAAACAGTACTTCACAAACGTTTTTGAACCAGAAATGGCTCTTCTTCAGGTGAACAGCAAATTCCCAATGGAATGCAACTAATTTGCCATTCACCTAAACAACAACCGTTTCAGGTTCGAAAACATTTGTGAAGTACTAGTTTTTTTTGTTCTTTTCATTTTTTATTTGAGTTTCACACCAGTAACAGGCTTTGGTACATAGATTACAAAATATTGGTTTAATCATTCAAGTTTATTTTGTCATCTTCAAAATAGGCACCGTTTAAAGCAAAATACTTCTGCCAACAAATAATCCAGCCATTAAAACACTTCTTATAAGTGCTTTCTGGTATGGCCAGCAGATCCCTCTACATATTTTGTTTTATTTCTTCAATCAACTTGAAATGTCTTCCACAAAGTGGTAATTTGAGTTTGGGGACGAGGAAAAAGCCACATGGGGCCATATCTGGTGAATATGGTGCTGGGTCAATGACATTCGTTGAGTTTTTCGTTAAAAATCCACATACAAGGGTTGATGTGTGAGATGGTGCATTATCATGGTGCAGCATCCAAGAATTATTCTTCCACAAATCTGGCCTTTTTGGGTAAACATTCACTCTCAAACATATCATAACTGTTTTGGCTCATTCTCAAAAAACCATTCTGAAGCTTGTTGGCTGATTTGCATGTCAAACTCATAAACCAACATCTCATCACCTGTTATGATGTGTTTCATGAATGTAGGGTCTGATTGGCTTTTCCAAGCATGTCTTCAGCAACCTTTTCCCAGTGTTCTTTTTGAAGAAAATTCAGCCCTTTGAAACACGTCTCATGCCCAAAACTTCAACTAAAATGGTGGAAATGGATTTGTGAGACATGTTCACATTCTGAGCCAGCTCTCTCAAGCTTAAATGACAATTTTCCATCACCATTTCCTTCACTTTGTCAATGTTTTCATCAGTTAAAGATGTTGAAGGTTGACTGGAACATAGCAAGTTTTCCACCACTTCTCGGCCATCTTTAAAAGCTTTCTACCACTCATATGCACATGTTTTGGATAAAACTGACTCACCATAGGCCTTCCATTGCATTTTTAATGACTCAGCACAAGAAATTTAATTGGCAACACAAAATTTTAGACAAAGTCTTTGTTCAGTATTTTTGTCCATTTTAAAACTCACAAAGTACACTTCACATTCAATGATGAAACCAACAGTTGTAAATAAACTGGTTGACAGATGGCACTACAAATTCATGCAACAATTAAGTAAACTAGTAAAACAAACTTTTTGCTGTAAGTACTAACTTAAAGAAAAAAGTTTGTTTTCATATCTTTTATACAGGCTTTTGAAATGGACAATTCTTGGTATTTATTTGACAGAATGTATTGCAAAGGATTACAGTATTAGTTAAATTTTTTATTTTATTTTTGTTTTATTTACTTTTATAACCTATATTAAACTTTTAACAGGATTCAGTACAATATTCTAATTTCAGTTTTGCTTGTCAATTTTTTAATAATCCCACTAAGGTGACCAGCTCACTTTATATGGCCAGAAATTGTATATTCAAAAAGGTGACCACTTAAGTAAGGTTTAACTACATTCAAAACATACACAGATAATGCTAATTTTAGAATTAAATAATAATTATTATATATATATTCTCAATAAAATTAATGTAGTATGATATATAAACACAAATACAAACTCACCTATCTTTAGAAGTTTATACAAAATCAACTATAGCTTAAAACATTATTACAATAATTAGCATTATAAATCCTTCCATAATCAATCTTTTTACTTAAAATAAATAATCAAATTTGTTTTGTAAACCAAACACCCAAATTGAAATTTATATATTTCATGATAAGTAATAACTAAGGTCTTCAGTCAGCTTTCAGTGTAGCATGCAGATGGAGCATGATAAAGTAACACTAGAAATACATAGAAATTCATTTTTTTTGTATAGTAGGAGGCCAAAAAAATGAACCCAAACTATAATCATGCATGCATTTTATTACTTTGCACCAAAACTACACTCAATTTGTAATATTTTAAGAATTTTAAAATTTAAACCTACACAGAGTGAGAACAATAATTTTGCTGAATTCTGAATTTAGAAACTCAACACTTCTGCGATAATTATGTAAATCCTTACTCTTTATCCCCATCTAATCACAGTGCAATGTAATATTTCAGATGGGTTCACTTCTGAGTGTGCAGCTGGAATACTTGATCGCAAATTAGTTCATTTCATTAAAAAAAACTGTACAGAAAGAACCAGCAAGAATTCAGTTGTAACAATAAATCATAAGACTACCTTACCACCAGAGTCTTTAGTTACCAAGTGGGGTATGGATTGAGACAGCTGTTTTCTACTGTGAGTCCTACAGAAAGATTATGGAATTCATCTTAAGTCTTGATGATTCTGATTCTTTAAAGAAAATGAAAAGCTGTACAATGCAGGAATGTGGAAGTAGAACTGTTCACTGTCCAGAGCTCCAAGTCTTTAATAGAAGCCATAAAGAGACTAGAAAACAAAAATTTATCCAAAGATGATCAATGGAATACTGTGGAAGATGTGCACAACTCCCTGAATTGTTTTGCAAAGATAAAGTTGATACAAAGCCTTTGAAAAAATCTAGACATAAAGGATGATGTCTCCCCAAATGCAGATTTAGAGTACAGAGTTAAAAAAAAGTTTGTGCTGCTCATATCAGTGGATGTGGAACACTAATTTTTGGCATTTATAGACATATTTACTGACAAAAGAAAAAGACTTTTGTTTCAAACGTAAAGAAATTAAATGTAGTTAGTTAAAATAACTTCCTCTAGTGTGCTGAAGAAACTGACAATGTGATCTCTGATGATCTGATGAATATTACTTGGACTATATTGAAATAAACTTCAAAATAATGTTTATGATATATGTTCATGCAGTGTAATTATTACTTTATCGATATGCTTTGTCACAAAAGAAATACTGATTGTTTTTGGACATCTGTACCCATTTTGACAGTACCCATTCATATAAAATTTTGCATCCAAAACTCTAAACCTTAGTAATAACTACCTTTTATACTTTTTTATGTTTTAATAAATCTAACAAAAATATTATATATATACATTAATTTAAAAAAATTATACTTACAGGTCTGGGAACGTATGCTGGTCTAACTAAAAGTCCTGATGATTTACTGGGTGATGAGTTGACATAAGAATGATGAGAATGATCAGCTCCCGCTGAACTTGAAGCTTCTGTAAATGTATAAATGGATGATGCTAAATTTGATGCTCCAACAACTTTGTCAGTTGGTCTAGGACGTTTGTTTGTAAGTGAACTTGTGCTGCTACTATCTGAAGATGTTCTTTTTACAGCAGCTGGTCCATAAGATAAATTTGTTTCATCCTAATGAATGTCAATCAATATCAATATTAATATAATGCAGTAAAAAATATTTAAAATTAAATCATTATCACATTCATAAATATATTAATAATAAATAAAATATAAGACAGATATGCTAAATTTATAATAATTAATAAAGTCAAATATTAATATTAATGCAAATAATTGGTATTTTAATTATAAACTGTTATTCAACTTTAAAAAAATAATAAAACTCATTAATGACTCTTAAAACAATTTCTTTTTCGATAATAAGATTTTCTAAATCCACTCTCAGAAAAGTTGTGAAATAGTGATATTAAGTAGGTATTCCGTGAAATTAATTCAATTCCAATGGTATAACTAGAAATTTTAGTCCCTTAAACAAAATTGGTAAAAATCTAACTCCTCCACATTCATGATGATATAGGAATTTAAACAAACATTGTTATAAAATATAGATAGTCATATTAAAAAGTTCTTTAGTTGTAAGTAAATTTAATAAATAAAAATAAAAAAAGCATTCCAAAAGAAATCTACAATAAGATTTATAAAGAAAATAAAACTTAAAAATCCTCTCTGTAAGCTGAAACAAATTTATCTTAAACAATACCTTAAATACTTTTTCTCAGAACAATTTTAATTTATTTAAATGAATGTTTTTTGACTTGTTTTCATAACTACTTATCACATCTATCTACTCTACATCAGGTTTAACAACTTTAAGTTCAAATCTTCTTAAACCTGATGCAGACTTATGAAAAGAAGTCAAAAACATTAATTTATTCATTTAGATAAATTATAGTCATGCTGAAAAACTATTTCAGGTGTTGTTTAAGCAAAATAAAGCTTATTAGTTGTAACAAAAACTAACAAAAATTTAAAAATTATCACAGCAATCACATAAAATTTAAAGCCAGTATTTTGGTTAATTAAATATTCTGTAACACTGATCTGCATGATTTTTTAAAATGTATTTTAGTGTGCTGAGTATGAATCTAAAGTCTTCTATTACCCACAGTTTTTTTAAATACCACTTTTTTGCAGAAAAATGCCTTTTTTTAAAAACTTTGTTACTGTTTGAATAAAATATAAAACCAACAGTGGAAACTTTTGGAGGAAAAAGTTAAGATGTCCTATTACAGAAAAGGGAATCAGAAAATATGAAATTTTTTGAATGGAAGACAATCAAATTTTTTGTAACAATATACTACATTTGTTGGAGAAGCTTCAGCTAGCACATAATCCTGTAAAGTGGAGGCTCTATTGACTCATCTAAGTCTAGCCTTAAGGAGTTTCATTGCACAATGACAACAAGCATCTGTTCGTTTCAGTCAACTACTCATGATGTTTACATCAAAGAAATTTAAAACAACATGAAAGTGATGCAAAACAATATACCAGGTTGTTCAATAAGTTTTGTCGTTCGATAAGAGGTGGCGCTATTAGGAGCATCACTTTATTACTCTATAAAAAATACTACTATTTCATAAACACGTGTCAAGTTTCAAGTAGATGTGTCAACTCATTGTATATTTGCAGCTGTTCAAAGTCGACGTGTCATTGTATTTTTTTACAATGGAAAAAATCGAATATCGTGCAGTGATAAAATTCTTATTTTTGGAAGGTGTAGCACCAAAACAAATTCATGAACGATTGTTAAAAGTGTATAAGGACTCTTCACCTTCAATCAGAACAGTAGAAAGATGGGTTGCTGAATTTAAACGTGGTCATACAAGTCTTAAAGACGATCCACGTGAAGGGCGTCCAAAAAGTGCATTAACACCAGAAATCGTAGCAAAAATACAGCATATGGTTTTGGAAGATCGTCGATTAACTGAGAGAGATTTAGTAGAAGCCCTAGGGATTTCGTTAGGCAGTGTGAGCAATATTTTGGCTGAAGTTTTGGGTTACAGAAAGCTGTGTGCACAATGGGTGCCGCATTCGCTAACTATGGAACAAAAGCACATTTGAATGCAACTTTCTCAGCAACATTTGGAGCGTTTTAGAAAGGATAAAAAAGATTTTGTGCGTCGTTTCATCACTATGGATGAGACATGGGTCTACCACCATGATCCTGAATCAAAACAAGAGGCTAAGGAGTGGTGTGAACCCGGTACTTTGGCTCCGAAGCGTGTTAGGGTCCAGAAATCGGCCAAGAAGGTGTTAGCATCAGTTTTTTGGGATGCAAAAGGAATTTTGTTTGTGGATTACCTCCACAAACAAAATTCCTGGTAAAACAATAAACTCAGATTATTATTGTAACCTTTTGGACCAGCTAGATGTAAAAATTCGTGAGAAAAGACCTGGTTTAAAAAAGAAAAAAATTATTTTTCATCAAGACAACGCCCCCTCTCACACAGCTCAAAAAACCATTGCGAAAATCAGTAAATTAAAATACGAATTGTTGCAACATCCTCCCTATTCGCCAGATTTAGCTCCCTCTGACTTCTCGCTGTTCTCACATCTAAAAAAATTCATGCGTGGGAAACGATTTTCATCGAACAAAGAGGTAATAGCAGCCGTGGAAGCGTATTTCGACAGTCTTCCGGATTCTCACTTTAGGGATGGAATCCATAAATTAGAAGATCACTGGAACAAGTGTATTGAAGTTCAGGGAGATTATATTGAATAATAAAATGTATTTCAAACCATAAAATCGTGTTTTTCTTATCGAGCAACAAAACTTATTGAACAACCTGGTAAATTACAATGAGCATAAGTGGAATGTGTGTGCTGACATCAAAGTTGTTGCAATGCTAACAGGTCTTCAAAGAAAATACACCAAATTCTGCTGTTTTTTATGTGAATGGGACAATCAAGCAAGAACTGTTAAAATTTTAAATACTTTTAAAAATCAGGTATATTTAGAAAACAAAAATAAATGAAATTTGAAAAACGAAAAAACAAAAAATTAAATTTAAATTTGATCATCTTTTGTGCAAAACAATACTAAAACAATTTCTGTAGTTATATGGCAAAAGAAAAAAGTTGCAATNCCCTATTCACCAGATTTAGCTCCCTCTGACTTCTGGCTGTTCTCACATCTAAAAAAATTCATGCGTGGGAAACGATTTTCATCGAACGAAAAGGTTATAGCAGCCGTGGAAGCATATTTCGACAGTCTTCCGGATTCTCACTTTAGGGATGGAATCCATAAATTAGATCACTGGAACAAGTGTATTGAAGTTCAGGGAGATTATATTGAATAATAAAATGTATTTCAAACCAAAAAATCGTGTTTTTCTTATCGAACGACAAAACTTATTGAACAACCTGGTATTATCCTAATTGGATCATACTTGAAACTGCCAACATTTATTTTCCACTCCGTAAAATTAGTTTTACTGACAACATCACTAAAACCCGATACATTATAAAACTACAAGCCAACCAATGTCATATGTCATCGGGCTATAATACTAATAAATTATGAAACAATTTAGTACTAGAGGAAGGCGTTTGGTGCCATCTCTTAATAAATTTAATAATAATAATTTTTAATTAAATAATTTAAAACTACTGGAAGAAAAGAATCAACTCGGAGAAGGACTCAAACCCGCAACTCCTTACATTGCAGATGCATTGCCAATTACGCTACCCGGACCTCCGGTCCAATCTCGTCTTCCAGTATATATAACATTATGTTATAACCATCATAGCAAAGTACCTACATATAGTACCAAATTCAACAACAATAATGTACAAATGTGAAATTTCCACTTCCTATTGATCACATAAAACTTCATCCGGAGAATGTAGGTCCTCAAACAAGGATCACAGAAGGATAAGTCTTCAAGAAGAAGTGGTAAGAGTTCTAGTATTGGAGTGGGCAATCAAAATGAATAAAACTCACTCTAACTTATGCTAAGCGGAAGCCTCTATTGGGAATGTCTGTGCTTGTGTTGCAAATGCAGACACTGTTTTCTGTATAAACAAAGCTTTTTGGGCTGGTAAAATTCATCAAAAGAAGCAAGGATACTCTAAATTGACTGAATTTATAAATTGCAGAATGGATATTTGAGCATTATTATTACTAATTGAAATAATCCAGAATATACTTAGTATAACCAGTACTACTCTGTTGTTAATAAGCCTTTATCATTGGATAAAATTGCACCTTTACAATAGTTATTCTCTACATTTAAGTTATTTATTTAATTTTGTCAATTTAGATCTCATCTCTTCAAAATTGCTTACATTGAATAATTGCATAAAAGTTTATTGTCAAAATTTGTACATATTATAAAAAGGTACTTATTAGTATAATCTGTAAAAATACTTTCCCGAAGTAATAATAAGATTTGCAAGTTGAGGATTGAGAAGAATATCGTATCAACTGACGATGATTACAATAATTTAATAAATTGTAAGAGTTCGCGTTTCATTTGGGAATCTAATAATTGTCTTCATATTCTACAGCATCCTTTCAAAAATAATCCACGTGAGAAACGAAGTTGTTTTGTACAGAAAACGCATGCATGATATGCTACGATTTTCTTATCTGCCAAACGAATTGGAATGGTTAAATTTACCAACTGCATCGACAACAAGGTACAGAATGGATGGTGTTTTAAATTTTAAATGGATACTGTCTCAACCACATCTAATTAAATTGTTGCTTCTGTCAAATTTGCAGAAAAAATCCTAATGAAGTTTGTTCGAATGCACTCTCGGGGATGGTTCCGGATCTTCGGAGCTGGGAGTTTCGAGGGAACAACAATGCAGTGAGTATTGAAATTAAATTAACTTTATTATTATCTAAAGTTTAATGTGACAAATTGAACAAGATAAAATAAAGATGCAGAAAAACTTTTTTCCATTTCCATAATTCTGCAATCTTTTTTTGCACATAAAATGATAGAAAGAAAAAAACTAATACATGAATGAGTGTGGACACAAAACATTTGAAATGCCATAACAAATTTTGGCAATTCAGTTTTTAATACATATTTTACATTAGCCAAACAGTTTTAATTAGACTGTGACAAATGCGTGCCTCAGTCATAGTTCAATTGGAAATAAAACATGGCTTGATCAACAAAATTCCACATAACATATTTTATCAAAAATTGTTTACAAGTTAAGCTATATATGTGACGATCTTTGTCACAGATGTTTTTCATGAAAACAATATTGCTATTTGTTGTGTTTAAAGTTCTCCCCATTCCTAAAGTTGTCTTTGAAACAATCTGACATACATGTATATTTTTTTAAATATATATTTACAGTTTAGATATTAAGAATGCATAATTCAGTAAGTATATTCTATCTAAAACAATGGTACATTCCAGTGTACAAACAGTGCAGTGACTAATGCACATTGCACTTAATGGGCTGTGGATGCAGCTGTAATAACATCATTTTTACTACTAGTCTGTATTAACCCAAAGTTATTTTTTTTACAAAATAAGTCTGTAAATGCTGTTTGCTTCTGCCATCTTGTATATTGACAGACTTTCCAGTAAAAGCTTATGAAACTGTTCAATGGTACATTGGTTGTGCCTGAGACTGTTGAAACTCTTATGTGAAACATTGTGTACATTTTAGTGATGTATAATCAGTTTACTCTTTGTGATTCTTTGAATTCTTCTCTACAGATATTCTCACTATTCTGTCAACTTTCTTAAAAATACAAACTATTATTTAATTTTCAAATGAATTGTTGAAATACACGAGTGTTTAGGATATTCAAATTTTTACAAAATACTCCAAATGATGAGAATATAAAATAATAATTTGGAATTGTACTTCTCTTATATTCATGGGCACTGAGAAGTTTCTTGACAGTAGATTGGAAAGGGCTCAATCGGTGTATGAGTAGGAGTAGATTTGGAAAAACTCATCGTTTAAATTCAGCAAATTCATTGCTAATTTCATTATTTATGAATGTATCCTTTGATCTTGCCATTCTGTGTAGGTTTGTGTTGTAAAAGTAAGGAATAACTATTGAAGTTATCAAATCTATATGGGAATGTCTGTCAGAAGATAAAGCAATGTTTAATAGTGTAATCTTTTTCTCTTGGATTGTCATTTGTTGACTATGCTCCTAGCACTGGACAGTGATAAAATCATTTTTAACATAAATAATTTTGAATATTGCATCTATCCTTATTTAGGAAGCAATGCAGTCAGTTTTTTAAAAAGAGAAAACAAATGGAATTTACAAAATATAGTTTTGGTTTTTCTGCTTGTAATTTATTTTTAAGAAATGTCAACAATGCAGCTGCACATTAAGTCTTTGACAGGAAAAAAAAATGCATTTTTATAATATAACGACAACACCGTATAAGTTATATATTTCCAAGGAATGTTTTTAGGGAAAACAAAATATTCAAGTATTTTTTGTGGAAAATGCAAGATTTCTCATATTGAACTGTTTAGTGTAGGACATAGGACATGAGTCAGTTAACAAGAATATTTATGGTATATATGTGCTTTGTTTATCCTCATTCCTTCTACAGGCTTAAGATTATGGTATCTTTGTACTTGCTGGAGGCTATGGGGGGAAAAAGGGTATTTGTTAATTGTGATGTTTTATAGCATTTTGATTTTATACTGTGCAGTAAAACTGTTATTTCTTTTTGCTATCTCACAAAGTTGCAGTAGGCTTCTTTGTTCCACAAAGCAGATTACTTGGTATGACACTGATTGAAAATTTGGTATCAGTGAGGCACTCATTCACTACTGGTATAAACAAAAAGAAGCTCTAATCAACACAAAGTCCAATATGAGGGCATTGCATTTCATGGTCCCAAGACTGGAAAGTATGTCTGACTTGAGGAAGAACTTGCAACAATGGCTGTGCTTTAACATATGATGTGTTGCAGCCATGGTCTTGCAATATTGCTCAGACAAAATATTTCTTCCCTCAAGTTTAAGGCTAGTTGAAGCCGAGTGTCAGCTGATTTATGAAGAGGAAAAATGGCTGCATATTGTTTGATGTGAGAGTTTAAAAACTGTATATATATATATAACTAATTAACAGATTCATAATTTTATAAGATTATCAGTATTTATTGTTACAAGAAATCTTGATTTAGTCTACCTTTGAAAATAATTCACATACTTTTTTACATTTCAATTTTTGATTAGGAAAAAAGTGTGTGGAAATACTGTATATTTTTATTTAGCTACAAAATTAGCTAACCAAAATATGGCAACCGTAACTTTATAAAGATCTGTTTAATTTGCAATTATTGTTCTTACAGAGAAACTCAACTTCTTTTCAAATTCTTGTAATTATAAATTTCATTTATTGTCTTTAGAATTAATAACAAAGTTCATTTAATTGACAACATATTGAACTGTCCACATATATAAAGTTAAATACTTGAGATGAAAAGCACACTCCTCTGCATTTGGATATTCTAGTATTTGCTTCAGAAAGAATAAAAATTACAGTTGCGGTATTGTATTATGTGAATGCAGATGTTACACGATGCACTTTTGTACATAGAATGTCATTTTTAAGACTATACAGATGTTAATTACTGCAAATTGATATTTATGAAATTTTTCTGTTTCTTTTGCAGGAATCTTACGAAAATAGTGCAAAGAGACTAAGAAATGAAAATGCGGCGTATTTTAGACAAGGACAGGATGTCAGTCTGCAAAACAGGACGTTTCAGTTTTAAATTTTTACATGTTTGTACATGGCACGCGCATTGTTTATTTACATCACGAGTAGTGTTTCTATTGTAAATGTTCTATAAAGAATAAGTTTACTTAAGTTTGATTTGTTCCAAAATTCAGAAAAATCCTACATGCTGGTAGAGGGCATTCCCTCGAGTCTCTTGGAGACAATGGGTTTTGGTCGGGTCCTGAACAATATTTTTCTCCTGATCACTGCTGTCACTACGTATTCCGTGGATGTTTTGGTTCTCTCCCTCCTCAGGACTGCAAAGGGCTTCTGCAGTTCCAACACCTTGCCGAACAGAATATGGTGACCGATGATGAGTATTGGAACACCCTAGAATTTACAGAAATCATTATTTACACATTTAAGCAGTATGCAAGCAACGTCTTTTGTTTCAGAATCTGTATTTGGCCGGCAGAGTAATGCTAAGATCAGAAATCCTAGTGATATGTAGTAGGATTCAAAAGTTTGGGGATTTTGCATATAGTTCCTTGCCTTGAATAGTTGAAACACAGATACACAGCCATCTTCAAAAAATCTTGTGTGATGATACACTTTTTCCAATGCTCATACACCTTCTGGAAACATTGCTTTAAGCCATCTTTTGCAACAATCTGCAATGCTACTTTTTACCTCATATGATGACTCAAAATGTTTGTTTGTTAAGTTATGGCAATGCAACACTTGGGGGTGATCTGCCTAGGGGGATGCCTTCCAGGAGAACTGGTCCCTATTTATGCGTTAGACATGGATAAAACTCGGAAAACTCCACATGGCCAGCCCATCTGAGTTAGGCGCAAACCCACAACTGAACTCCTAGTGTTCAGGATACAAAGACTGCTTGGCCACTGGTGACCAATTCAAAATGGCAGGCCATTTATGATGGATGGACTCATGCAAACATCACATTTTGTTGTTTTGAATCATCGTATGAGGTAAAAGTAGCACTGCA
Organism: Centruroides sculpturatus; assembly: GCF_000671375.1. Lineage (NCBI taxonomy): Eukaryota > Metazoa > Arthropoda > Arachnida > Scorpiones > Buthidae > Centruroides > Centruroides sculpturatus. Next base: position 324,042 of record NW_019384553.1, on the reverse strand, counting down.
GGAGACATTAGAGAGTTGCAAAAGATGGCTTAAAGTAATGTTTCCAGAAGCTGTACAAGCATTGGAAAAAGTGTATCGTTGCTCAGGGGAGATTCTTTTGAAGATGGTTAAAATACAGATGTATAAACTATTCAAGACAAGGAACTGTATGCCAAGTCCTCCAAAATTTCAGATCCTACCATATATTATATCAACACACAGAAATATAACTACAGTAGGGCGTCGATTATCCAAAACGTCCGTTAATCGAAAGCGTTCCAGTCAGACTGTGTTGTGCTGAATCAAACGTTTTTTGTTTTTATATTTTTCAATATATTTATTTTGTTTGTATTGATACAAAATAAAGTAATAATTTTTAACCATACAATAGCCACGATTATAAGAATTTTCGTTGCGCTTAAGATCGATGAAAATTCAATGCAAAGCAACACGCAACAGAGAAAAATTTAAACATGGGATATACTAATATACTATATTAATAATGTATTTTTTTTTATACATAATTGGTCATCCGAACAACCCCAGTCTCGAATTGATTCAGATAATTGACGTTCTACTGTAGTGTTTAAGGGTGACATTGAGTCTTAAGGTCCCCAAATAGTTTTGTTTTCTCCCACACACACCTCAATTTCTTTAAAAAAAACAAAAACACGTAATCAAGATTATAAACAAAACTCACTATTATTATGAACTACATAATGGTTACTTACACATATACATAGTTGATCAGGATTTGGGTTTGAGCCAGTAATTTTTAGTGAATAGGAGATATTTTTCTACATTGTAGATCCTAATTATTTGTGGTAATTCAGAAGTGTTCATTATGCAACTATGTAACATGTGCTTTTGGGGATATTATATATCACTCTTCCTGTATTTCACAAGTGGACCTTATGGTCTTGGAAATTCAGTTCGGGATGTGACTTAGGCCATATAGTGTGTCAGTTGCCCCAGTAAGGGACAACTGAAACTCTATTTTTCTGTAAATATTTATACTTTAGGAATTTTCAGATAACGTCATTTATGTTTCAGAAAAAAAAATTAAACTCTGATTTATCGTATCTCAGAATCCCGTAATATTTGAAACTCGAATTTAGGTGCATTAGCAGTCCATAGTTTGAAACAAAAATCAGTAATTTTACCAAATTAGTAACAACTAATGATCGAGAATCTTAGCGAAGTACCGAGGGAGGGTTATTTCTATCGAAATGCAAAATCCGCACAAACGAAGCCACGGGTAACAGCTAGTTATGCATATACATGATATCGTCGTCAAACTAAATGAGTATTCTGTTTCTTCAAGATTTGTAAGTAGCATGGGAGGCTTGCATTAAACTTCATATACCATCTCAAGGTCATTAAATACAGTTCATTTTTACCTTAAATATATGTCACAGATCATTGTATTCCACTTTAGTCACTATTGAAAAATAAATGCACGCAATGTTATAAGAGTGCCGATGAAAGTAAAGACGGTAATAGTTATTGCCTCACCTTGCATACATTAAGAATGGCAAGAGCTAACATATTGAGATGATGTAGCATTCCAATAAGATATCTGTACAAGAAAATTGTAGCAAATATTTCCACCTTTCTCAAAAAATTACTGATATACTCTCTCCCCCCCACACAAAGAACTAAACCCGAATAACTGGAAAAAATTTTTGTACTATTTGAAAGTGAAACAAATATTTGCATAAAAGTGGTGTGGGAAACAATCAATAAAAATATAAAATATATATTTACAAAATACTTGGCATATATAACAGATACGCATGTTAAAACGGGTCGGCAAACTACGGCCCGCAGGGAAGATAGGAATTACTAACTTGGAAGTCCAGTATGACGAAATGTGAAGAGTGAAATTGTCTGAGAAGAAACAATTTCACTCGCATTAGTACAAATTTTCACCATTCTATAATAATTTCATTAAAAATGTTAAGTATCAGCAATAATGTGTAAAATATCACTTCCTAATAAAAAATAAAAGTTGAGTAGAAGTACTGTACCTATTAAAAAAGATACCTATTTGAGTTTGCAACCTGGCCTGCCAAACCTGATTTTTTTACGATCTGACCCTTTCCTACAAAAGTTGCCAACCTGTGCTATAATATAGCATATTCTTATCAAAAATGGGATTAATTATCACACACTAATGAATATTTTTACTCTTAACAAAAATATTTAAGACTAAACTGGTTAAACGTTAATAAAATGGGTAAAAATATAATTTTCATTGAAAGTTATCTAAGATATTGTGCACAGCCAGTAGTTTCCAGTGACAGAATGAAGTGAACCGTGTGCTCGGGCACAAAGAAATTAGTCTGAAATTTTCCCGTGCCCTGTATATGGCAATTTTTCCATTTGCGCTAGTATCACATCAGCTTTCACGTAGAGGTTGCTAACAAAAATGAAATAACAGCAGTTGTCCCATTTTTGCATAAAGTCAATTATTTTTCAAATTTCAATCCAAAAGTATTGGGGAGTCTTCTGCCAAAGAAGCTTCTTTAAAACATGCAAAAGTTTATACCAAATTTCAAAACCACATCTATTAGACATTTGGACTATATCATCATTAATGCAGTCTTCCTAAAAATCATATCAATTATTTGCAGTATCAGTTTGATATTTGGCTATAATATACATTTGAAATTTGTTTTCCTAACTTGGGATAAACTTTAGTTTGTCACATTCTTATTCAAATCCCCCTCCATCTTTGTAATTGCACTATTTTATGTTGTAACAGCAAACAGTTTGAGAACTTTACATTAGGAAGTACTTGACTTTACTGCAAATCTATCAATGTCTGTTTTGTAAAAAAAAAAAAACCCATTACTACACAAATGTTTTTGCATCCTACAAAGAGACTACCGATTAACTGTATGAATTCCACTGTCTCAAAATTTGACTAAACTCAAATGGCATCTGTGCAAATATTGGACTATCATACTGTCACCTGTTGAGAAAATTAAAAAAAAATCACAAGAAGTTTTTACTTTATAGGCAAAAAAAATCACTTTGATTGGTTGCAGTTTATATCTAACCATCATTTATATTCTAGTGTAAGGATCTCCAACCTATGGTCTGCGAGGCAAATATGGCTTCCGAAGTATGTTTTTCCAGCCCACATAACTTGTTTTCATCAACACTTGAACTACACTCACTGGCCAATGATTTAGAAATAACAGTTTAATATTTTATTGGACCACCTTTAGCTGGAATTACATCATTTACTCGATTTGGCATGGATTCTATAAGGTGCTGAAGTGCTAAGTCATTCGCTACACTTTCTTTTAGTTTGCGTAGATTTGACGGAAGCAGACTTTGTTGGTGGATCTGTCGTCGTAATGCATCCCATACTTTCTCGATGGGGTTAAGATCTGTGGCGGCCGGGATAGGTGGCAAAAGTTATCTTCGTGCTCGCTGAACCCCTGCTGAACAATTCTTGCGCGATGGACAGTAGTGTTGTCATCAAAGAAAGAGCCATCACATACAGGAAAAAAATGCAACATTGCAGGATGAACTTGATCAGTAACAATGTTCAGGTATTTGTTGGAAGTCACCCGACCTTCCAGGAATATCAGTGGATCAGTTCCGTCCCAACAGAACGTGCCCTGTACCAGAACCTTGAGTTAATGAGGCAAACAGAGTCCATTGCTTCACGGGGCTCTCTCCAAAACCTCTGTCAAACATTGGTACAGAATAAGGTGTACTGTGATTTGTCTGACCATATTACTTTTTCCCAGTACTCGGATGCCCAATCACGACACTCTTGGCACCACTGTAGATGAACTTTCCAGTTCTTCGCAGAAAAGTCACATAGGCCCGAGACTGTTCATAACGATTCTTTTCATTTCCCTGTGCATAGTTTGGGTAGATATGGGTGAGGGATGGGATTCATTACATTCTTCCATCAATTGCTGCACAGAGGAAGACCTTTCTTTTCCACTCTAGCCTTTTCAGATGACATCGGTCGTGTTCCCGATCAACTGTTTTGGAGCCACAGTTACTTCTTTTAGACATTGGGTTATTTTTTAACCAGTCAGCTCTATAGATATCATGGCTCCAGCAAGACTGAAACTCTGTCAAGTCCTTCCCTTTCCCCATTTTCATAAATTTAATGAAAATACTGACCAGCATTCTTAATATGAACACATGGTAATTCACACAACTCAAGTATTTTGCACATAAGCTACAAAAACACTTACTTAATATGCATGGAGGTTTCTAATTCAATGGCCAGTGAGTATAGTTCAAAGCATAATTTTGAAAAGTCAACTATTGATAGAATTAATAGACCTCAGTGAAAATGATTTTTATAAAAACCTATTTAAAGAAGAGAATTTGTTAAATTTTTACAAATCTGCCAGAAGAGAACTTCAAAAGTCTTAGAAGATATCCCCATGCAACCTGCCTGCTTCCGCTTTTATGTACCTTTGTGAAAGTGAAAAAGTGCGAAATCAAAATGTCGAACTCCACTGTACAATTTCTAAAGGAGATTTTAATACTGAGTACCACAAAATTTACCCCAAGTTTGATTTATGTCCATTGTTATTCACAAATAAGGAAATCGTAATCTTTGGATCTTTTGTACCGGACTCTGCAGACTTGTCTTTTATGGCTCACATGTCCCTTCTCAGAAAAAGGTTGGAGGATTATTCTAGTGAAATTTACTGAAATAATGAATTTGGAATTTAATTATTCTATGGAAACTTTCTTTGCAATTACTGATTTTTAATAAAATTACAAATAAAACCATGTGTGAATTAGACAAACTTATTCAGAGATAATGTTGCGTTTGCTATATAGCTTTTTGTACTAACAAATATAATTAAATTGAAAAATGTTTAAAGACAGTTCAACATAACAAATACAAGTATAGATATTCCTCATACAACATGGTAGTTATGGTCCAAAAAAGTACCGTGTTATGTGAATCGGTGCTATACAAAACAAAGGACTAGGTTCCAAAAGTATACGATTATTTCTCGAAGTAATGAAAAATATGTTTGGAAATAAATTATCAATTGTTAATTAATTACTGATTATTAAAGCAATCACAATTAAAAGTACCGTATTATGCATTAATATTAATTTTACTTAAACGAGGGCATTTTCTTTCGACAAAAAAGACGCGATGACGAGGATAAATCTTGATCAGAAATATCAGCAACATTTTCATATTTTTTATTTTTATGGCTGACAAAATAAAAATGTTATTAATTGAAAATTTTTTCTAGTGGGTCACATTTATTCAGTCAAGGACTTGGTAATTTTTTTCTCTCCAGAATTTACAGAACACACTGACAGTCTTAAAGGCTAAAACCTGAAAGGACAATTTTTTCTGTCATTGTTGTTGCTATCAGTTTTCATTAAATAAACCTGATGAAAGGCACAAAACAAATTGAAAATTTCAATATTCTAAAATCAATGGGTAAATTTGAAACGTGTGCTTAAATGAATAAAAAAAATATAGAACAAAGTTGGCCCTTAAAAATTGTGAAATTTTGTATGGGATTTCACCAATTTTCAAACTGAGTTGTAGAAATGCCATGTTGTACAAGGCATGCCTGTATTTTATCTGTAAGAAGGAAAATGCTACTTCATATATATATTGTGTGTATATAACTGGAAAGATTTATATTTATTATAAACTGTTTATTTCCTTTAATTCAATAAAAATATAATGCTTATTTTATTTTATGCCAAAAAGTAAACAGTTTATATGTTAAAAATCTTACTGCTATATTTTATCATAAAAAATAATAAAGTTTTCATTCTGCTTATGAAAGTTGCTAAAAAAGATTACAGAATCATCATCATCATTTAAACCTAGATTAAAATATATATATATATATATGTCTGTTAAAACTACTATGATACATGCCAAGTGTGAATTACCATGGTGGTTCAATCCACAAATCTGACATTGCGGAAGATTGTTGTGTGCACATTCAATGATCTGTCTGTAGCATACCACATCTACTTACACCTCAAGTTCACACACACTCCCAAACAAAATCATGCCTCTTTGCTAAAGAACACAAGGTCCAGGATGTTCATGCTAGTGCAGATGAATTTTCCAAAACAATGGCAATACTCCACTGACTCAATTAATCTATTAGTTTCAGTTCTTTCGCAATCATTTTGTAGCCTTGCAAAGGAATCCAAGAAATTCAAATCTCAAAGGACAGGCAAAGAAATGACTCTCAGAGAATTAGATAGTATATAATTGAGCACTAGTCCAGTTAAGAAAGGTGGGCTTCACATCTGGTCACACACGCCTCAATAAAGTGTATCAACTGCTGACTTGGTGATGATGAAAAGTGCATCAGGAAATTTTCAATAAAACTCTTCAATGCACCATTTGAATAAGCAATTAGAGAAATATGTTTCAATAAAAATGTCCTCTGTTGCATGATGAGATCCATTGAACCCCCACTCTAAAGACTGAGACACACTGAGATCCATTGATCCATTCTAAAGATTGGAAATAAGTTGAAATATCATTGCAACCATACTTAAAAACAATAACTTCAACAGCAATGAATGCAATGTGTTAACATACTGCAGAGATCCAGATGGAATCAGCTATCATACACAGTCTAAATAATCTCCTTGTCAACAATTTCCATTGTCAAATGAACATTCTTATCTATCCAGTGAGTATGAGAAGGTTGTACATATTCAGAAATCATTAGTTCGTACTGTACATATTACATAAAAAATTAATTTTTGAAGTTAGGGTTTTTTGACTTGGAAATCCTATTCCCTTCAGTCACTGTGGCTACTTATTAAATTATCTGCTATAAGGCAGAACTGTACCCTCAGTATTTTTCTGTATTTGCATATCCAAGATGGATGCTTATGTCTTCATCAGTCATTCAGGTGAGTAATCATTTTAGGAGTTTTTTTTATGGCATACATTTAATAGATTCTAGTGAAAATACTAAGATTTATTTACTGTACTCTAGTAAAATTTATAAGATACATTTCTAAACCCTAACACTTCATGACTCAACAGAGGTGAAAGACACATCTTTCCAGAAAATACAAAACACTTCAAAATTAAATGGTTTACAGTAATTTTTACTTTTCTACCTCTGTTATATATAACTTATATGAGTCATTCTAAGTTAAGAGGTACTTTCAACATCCACGATAAAAAATCATATTTTTTTCAAAAATTTGTTTGAAATAATGTTATTATCTCTCAAAACTCACCATCTTCTTTATGGTCACTTAAATTCATTACTTAAATGTACTTAATTTAGTCACAATAGCACTTCAAACATGAAAAACATATCTCCCCTGGTCTGTCCCCTAATTCTGTTCGTGTATCAAGAATTTTAAATACATAGAAATCTAATAAAACATCAAAATCGTTCATTTTAAAAAAATAGGATAAGTAAATTATTGTAATCTAACAAGTAAAATTACATAATATTTCTTTTTCATAAGAAATATTTGTGTCTACATTTCCCACATATTTCGCATCTCGTCCCCTGGCTTTTTGTATTCCTTAAAAAAAGCGGCGTTTGTTTACTTTATCGCAAGATGTTGTGACCTTGAACACATTTCGTTGGATGTGAAATTAGCAGCAAGCGTCGTGCAAGCTAGCCATATAGCCATTTTGATAATGTCACTCTGTGGGTACAGGTGAATGAGTGAATATGATCTCTCCACTGATAAGTTTTATTTTGCGATTATTTGCCTAAAGACTTCATTTGATTTGTATATTTACTGTTATTTGTGCATAGATTCTCATATCTCTTTGTTAATTACGTATGATAAATACTGTTACGATTATTTCTGTTTCCTAACGAAAAACTATCTCCCCTGCCTCTTAAGATTCCAGGGGAAAGACTATGTCCAAGGGAGATATAAAATCATCAGATCAGAGTGTTTTTATGGATAACGTAAACTGTCATTCTGTAATTTAGTCAATATACATTTTTACTCTTTTAGCCTGTCTCACACATTTAATTATAGTATAAAATGTCTTTTACAGAATATGGTAGCAAGAAAAAAAATGACATGTTAAGAACCCTACAAAAAAAAAAAAAAAAAAAAAAAAAAAAAAAAAAAAAAAAAAAAAAAAAAAAAAAAAAAAAAAAAAAAAAAAAACATGTAGCAGAAAGATTAAGGTACCGACGCATAAAAAATGACCCCATCAAATACGCACAACAAAAAGTTAAAGAATATGAAAAGTATCAAAAGAAAGAAAGAAAAAGGAATTGTTAAGACTGTGAACCAAATGACCCTCTGAGAACAGCAAAAAGCTAGAAAATTGTGGAGAGAAAAAGCAAAGAATAAATGTTGTTTAGCCTCCGTAACCCTCCCTAGTTTGGATAATAAAGACCCACTGCTACTATCAACTCCTCAGAATGAAGATATTAACAGGTGAGCGTGAGCAGCACAACTACAGAAGTCTATTCATTTGAGGAACGCAAGAAACTTGATGATCAAAACACAGACGGCTGAAATAAGTGCAACGTTACAAAAAACGCTTACAATGAATAACAAAACAATCTCCAGCGCACACACCAAACACCAAAGCAAATGCATCAGTATATTCACTAACTGCAAGTGATACAGAAACCATAAAGAAAAAGCTGCTGTATAGTGAAGTTGTATCTCAACAACTAAAAGATAATTTTTCAAGTCTCTCAACTCAAAATGAATAAATAAAGTTGATCCTTAAAAAAAGTCCATTTTCTTTCATAAAGCAACGTTAAAATCCTGCCTGTTCGTAAAGTATCCTACCCTGTACTATACATCTAGTCTCTCCCCTGGTCTCTTATAAAACAAGATAAAATAAATAAATTGACTTGCCACCTTGCAGATATGCACAAATTAGTTGTTTCAATAAAAATGTTACATAATTAAATTAAATTTCTAACATTTATGTCGTACTGCCTCTCTTAACCAGAGAGCACCTCTTAACTTAGAATGACCCATACATAATGTACGTACTGGATAACTATAATATGAATAAAACACACCTTTAACAATCCAGCAAATAAATTATTTTAGTAACATAAAAACGTTTTCGACCATTTTTTAACGATCTTCTTCAGTTAACATAAAATAGAATACTAAAATAGAATGTAAATACGAAAATAAGAATTCCGCGATAAAAATAAATAAATAACGGAAAATGTAGTTATGGTCGATAAAATAATATAAATTAAGCCAAAAATGTCACTTAATAAAATTAAATTAAAATAAACAATGTCTCTTAATAACATTAATTCTCGTAAAAAGACCGCCATGCAGTAGCTAATGTGTCCTCATCTCTATGGTTGATGCAACCAATTCTCTTGTGTGCATTCAAGATCTCTAACCTTTCAAGATGTTTTATTGTGTGTAAATTTGTTGTTGGTTTAATTATTTGCTGCTTGATCCCAATGGACTTGAATGTCCTGTTGTATTGCATAAGCTGATAGCGTGGTGTTGTCGAGGTTCTTATTAATCATATATTTATGCTCCTTGAGTCGTCGTTGCAAGTTGTGCATCATTGCGTCCACATAGACAAGCTCAGAATCAAAACGTTGGTCATGTAATGGTATAGAGTAGATTCCTATGGCTGAGTTCTGATCATATTGTTTTTTATCGTTTTTTAAGAGCTTGAAAACTGTGCGTCGATATACTATTTGAAAATTATTAGTCTTAGCCACCTTTTTATGTATTTGCCTAAAAATGGGATATAATTTAAAACTATCCTTTGTTTTCGGTCCACTGTGGCATGTTGTTTTGTTGTTTGGAAGGTTGTGATTACTTTCTCTATGATTTCCATACAGTATCCTTGATGTTCTGCAATCCTTAGCTACTGCATGGCAGTCTTTTTATGAGAATTAATGTTATTAAGAGACATTGTTTATTTTAATTTAATTTAATTTTATTTTATTAATTGAAATTTTCGGCTTAATTTATATTATTTTATCGACCATAACTACATTTTCCATTATTTATTTATTTTTATCTCGGATTTCTTACTTTCATATTTATGTTCTATTTTAATATTCTATTTTACGTTAACTGAAGAAGATCATTAAAAAATGGTCAAAAACTTTTTTATGTTACTAAATTAATTTATTTGCTGGATTGTTAAAGGTGTGTTTTATTCATGTTATATATAATAGAGGAAAAGTATGACAACTGGTCAAAAAAATGACCCCCCGAAAAAATTTTACACTTTTGGACTTTGAAATGTCTAGAAATGCAAAAAAATTAGGGGCATTTTTCTGTATGTATGAATGGGATACAATTTTGTTCATCCTCTTTGAAGCTTAATAACTCCTGTGCCTTTTGTTAAAATTTCTGAAATTTTGCAGGGAGGTTTGTTTATTAGGGAAATTGATGTTATTAAATTTTGGTGGTTAAAGGTTGACAGTGTGGGGAGATAAGGGAGGTTGTGTGTCATATCTGGAGTGGGGTCAGACTTAATGACAATTTCACTTGTTATTAGCATTTATAATCCATACCCGAGAACCTTATTACATCCCAGTAACAACAAATTTTGATTAAAACTGTTTTCAACCATAATCGTGGTCTTCCTCAGGCTTTTGACCAGTACAATTTGAATATGGAACGTGTCAAACAACATGCTTAAAATTACTTTAAAATACCGAAACATTTAAACACTAGAAGAAAATTTTTAGTCATATGTGCTACAATAGTGATAAAAATATCCCTACACCACAAACAATATATAATAAGATATAATTAATGGTGTAGAAAAGGTAGCTAACTGCTAGTGTTGCTTGTGTTTTTATCATATCACCACCTCCATGCATAAAAAATATTAGTGGCATCCTTTGTGTTAATACAGTTGCCGGCCAGGCCGGCTTTGTATATTTCTAATGCTTCCAGGTTGTGAAGGTGCTCTACCAGATGTGACTGTCTCACCAATTTGGCTTTTTGGAGGTCAACTTGTATTTCGGGGTTTGTGGCATAGGTGGCATTTTTTAGTTTTAATTAAAATTTGTTGTTACTAGGATAGAATAAGGTTCTCGAGTGTGGATTATCCTTCCTGGTAATTCTGCAAGAAGTTGCTTTAGCATTTATAATTTTTTATAAAACCCATCTCTACCCTAAAAATTAAGCCTTTTGTCATTTTATAATAATTAAAAATATAGAGTTTTTAATAGTAAGCTATATACAGTTTTGAATGTTGCTGGGAAAGTAAAGCAATTCGTTGCTGATTTTTTACTTTATGTGATCATTTTAATGATATTATTATATATGAACTGCAGGTCTTTGATTTAAAATTAAATGTGTTTTCCTCTCTTCCAGATGTTGAAAACATGCAAAAGAAAGGAGAAAATTAAATGATTAACTGCTGAACAAATATTAGAGTGCCTAGCATCAGAGGGAAATTGTTCATATATAGATGAACTATCCAATGACAACAACCTTAAGAACAATGGGACTCTTGCTCTTGTTCATTCGTCACCTGTCTCACCAACAATGGTGAGAGCAAATGGATACAAATGGTGAAGAGCAAGATTTTCCTACATCAAATATAGACAATGTTAATGACAACATTGTTATTAAGGATTGAGATCCCCAAAAGTCTCTTAAATTCAGACAGGTAAAAATGAACTGGGAGAAAAAAGAATTTATTCCAGGAATTCGACTTGTGACGACAACACGAATAAGGATAGTTTTCTAGATAAGAGAAAATAATGTTTTGCTTTACAGTTTTTAGTCACCTGCATTATTTCAGGTGAAATAAGCTCATCTTTAATCTCAAAGATATTTCATGGATGAAATTTTTCCACAGTTTGCTGAACAAACAAACACATATTCTGTACAGAAGACTGGTACTTCTTCAATTAAAACCATAGAAAAGAAAATGAAGGCATTTTTTTGGAATGCACATTAAAATGGGAAATATCAAATATCCTCACATTAGGGATTTCTGGCATTCAAGAACAAACATCCCACTTTTATCAAAAGCAATGCAACATGTCAAACTTCATAATAACATTCATCCTGTTGATAATGCTACTAAAGACCAAACATCAATAAACAAACTTTGGAAGGTATGCCCACTCTTAGAGTGAAAGATCAATGCCAACAACTCCCTCTCACAAAGAATGTAATAGCGTTGATGAGCAGCTAATCATGTTTACTGAATGAGTTAACTTTAAACAATTTATGAAAGGAGAACCTAATCTTGAAGGGATTAAAAATTTTCTCTGTGGTGCTTCAAGGAAAGCACAGACTAAAATTTATCTAGGTACAGGTACATCAACACAAGCACTTAGGTGTTAGAGAATCTGTTGTCATAAAACTAATGGAAACAATTCCTAAACATTGTAGTTATAAGGTTTATTTTGGTAGTTATTTTACATCTATTCAACTTCTGAAAGAGTTGAAGACCATTGGAATATTAGCTGTTGAGACCATCAAAGGTAATTGACTATCAGGATGTATTGTAAAGTCTGATAAAAGATATAAAAAAAAGATGATCCTGGAGCAATGGACTATCGTGTATCTGAAGAAAGAGTTGTTATTGTGTGATATGACAACTTTGAGGTGCAGTTAGCATATCACCACAGTTGTCATATCACCACAACTAAGAGTTGTGGTGATATGACAACAACATGGTGCAGTTAGCTTCAACCATCAGCAAACTTGATCAATGTGACCATTGGTCACATTGATCAAGTTTGCTGATGGAGTGATTCTCAAAAAGACTTCTTTCAGGTGAATTCCCCTGAAATTGTACAAATGTACAATAAAATTATAGGTGGAGTGGCCCTCCTTGATATTTCAATTTCTTTTTTGTTTTAATTTTATTTCTACATGACTGTGTGAGTATTCTTCCATTTTATGGATTTTGTCCATGTTAACAGTTGCTAAAATAGGGGTCCCCAAACTTTTTATCCCGTCGACCCCTTGATAGAATATTTGCCTTCTTATCAACCCCCCCATATTAAGTATTTAACAAAAACATTAAATCATTTTTTGCATTTCTGACATTAAGCAATAAGGAGACCTGCATAGCAACCCAATGAAAGAATTTATAGTTCCCATATCTTATAAAATCCACCCAATAACATTAACAGAAAAAAGAGATATTTTCACAGATTTATAATCTTAAAAAATAATAGCAAAATTATGGATAAATGGAAATTTGCCAATAATTCTTAAGCTGTACATGTCATAAAACATAAAATACACAATTATCTTTGAAAACATAACATAAGTTATACTGGATGAAAAAACCTCTTACTGTCATTTTGCGACTACTACTGAATACCTTAAAAATATGTTAACATATTTTTTATTAAAATAGATGATATTAGTGGGATGATGTGTCTGAAGAGAAGCAGCAAGATTATTGATATTCGGTTGAAAATTGGTAAGTTTTAGTTGAAAATCACCACAGTTTTCCAAGTTCATCTGTTCCTCTGTTTTGTCAAAATTGCATTTGCATGGCTAAAACCAGCTTCAACCATATATGAAGTTGGGAATGCGAGTAAAAAAGGTTCGGCTTCTGCTCTGAGCTTGGGATATTTAGTGGCAATATTGTTATTGCTCCAAAATTCACTGAGGTTTTTATTTTTAAACAATGCTTTAGCTTCGAGATCTACACATATTTCAATCAGTTCATCTTCTAAGTCAGGTTCACTACCTTCGTTATCTATTTTTACATCAAATGGATTAGCAAATCATTTGGGAACGTGCATATTCTCCAAGTCTTCAAAACGAGCTTTAAAGTCTTCTCTTAATTTATCAAGATGTTTAATATATATCTCCAAATTGCGGTCGGAAATCTTTTCATCTACTTTTAGTATTCATGAGTTTGAAAAATATTTAAAATCAGATCGTGCTAGTGAAGATTTGAATTGAATTTAAATTTACTTGAAAGGCCATTTATGATTGAGCTTGAACAATTGCAACGCTTTTTTTCCTTGCAAACACTTCTGTACTATATTAAATTTTGAATAAAGGTCTGCCAAATAGAACAGATTCTTCTTGCACTGTTTTAACTGGTCACATAGTGATGGATCCACATTCCTAAGAAACTCTTCAGCTGAGTCGTACGAGTCAACAAGCCTCTACAAACTATCACCTCTTGACAACCAACTTACCTCAGTGTGCAAAAGTAATTGGTTGAAAGTTTCATCATTTTCTTCACATAACTGCGCAAACAGTCTGGAATATTGAGAGAATGAGCTTTAATTTTATTTATTGACCTGATGCACACTTTTAGAGTATCATAAAGTTTGCCACTCAGTTTATTGGCTACAAGATGCTACCAGTGTAGGACACAGTAAACAGTACGTACTTTAGGAACCTTTTTCTTCAGAAAGACGAAAAATCCTCTGTAATGGCCTACCATAGTGCAGGTGCACCATCAATAGCTACTGTAGTAATATTCCCAAAAGGAATGCTGTGCTTGTTCAAATAATCTTGCAAACATAAAAAAGTCGTCTCACCTTTTGAATCAGTTTCAAGATACTTAGCAAATAGAAATTCATCAACAGTGTCATTCAGGGATGGGCTATGAAACCTAACATAAGCCATGAGAAGATTTGAACTTCCGAAGGTTTATTCGTTGAGTTGAATAGCAAACTTACAATGCTGGAGCTCGGAGGTCAAAGTTCTTTCTATGTTATCGGCCATTTTCTCAATACGTTATTGCACAGTATTTGCACTTAATGGTATGCATTTTAAAATTAGTTGAGAGTCTTTCTTCATAACATTTTCAATTATATCTTTTATAGCTGGTATTATAATCTCTTCACCAATAGTATACGGTTTGCCTTTCTTTGCAATATTAAGAGAGATGCTGTAGGATGTCTTCAGTCCTCCTTCTCTATCAACACTAGCGGATGATTTCAAATATGTATTCAAATTTGGCCGAACTCTCAATTTCTCTTTTAGTATTTTGAAATACTCAAAATCTTTGTTTTTCTTATAAGAATGGATCCTTTCCATGTGGTCTTTCATTTTTGCCAGCTTCATATCATCATTGCTGAAAGTTTTTTCACATAATAAGCACATAGGAATAGTTTCATTAGCAAACGATGTCACAAAACATATTTCAAATACTCCTGTGAATATTGCCTGCATTTCTTAGCATTAGTAGCCAACATTGTGGGTATTAAAATCAGATTTTTAATATGAAAAACACAATACATTTGCAGCACAACAAAACAGCAGCAGTAAGAGACACAACTTACTCTCGCACGATCTATAAAGAACTGTCTGTTTATTCTCAGAGTGTAGTGTTGCCACCTTTTACTAACAATAAATATTTAGAATTGGAAAAAATTATAATTATTCTAAACTATTAAACTAAAAATATTAATAAATGACATGATTTTTTCATATGATCATAATGATAATTTGATATTTGGTGAATTTTTTAAATAATATCGCCTGACTGACCTATATTGCTGTTGGACAGTTTACAAAATAAATGTAAACAAGATGGTGGTGGTAAAGGGTTAATGATTTTCAATATATTACGATATTTTCTCTGTAAAGGACAAAATATCTACTTTTAGATATAAAATACTTAGAGTGACAACCCTACTAGAGTGTAACAGTGCAATGTATGTCTGTGTATAATGAACTACCAGCATTCATAACATGTTTGCAACACTAGTACAGTTGCCAGATGCGTGAAAACAGTAACACATGCTTACATTAGTAGGCTAAGGCAAAACTCAAGTTACAACTAGGGTAGTCAGTAATGTTGATCATGTCCATATTTTGAATTTTTATTGGAATATTCTATTTTTTTCCTAGCAAGTTTAATTGATGCTCTTTGGTACTAATCGACCCCCTTTCGACCGTTGTGTATTAATCGACCCCCGGAGAACTCGTATCAACCACTTTGTGGACCCCTAGGCTAGAATAATGGCTCTTCCAGTGGATGATGCACATTATGATGATATATGCACACTGGCCACAACATATCAACATACTTCCTAAAAGATGCCAGTTGGATAAGTGCACAGGCAGGAGTCAATGGCAGTATAATGAATGTAAAAATTATCCTTTGTCTGACTAAAACATGTAATTGTTTCTATAAATTTCATAAGAAATGAAGTTTAATTAGTTTATTTTTTTAAGATATCAACTGGATAGCACCACAGTGGACACAAATGTAGCCAGTTTCTATTTAAAAATAAAACTTTGTAGAAACCTGAAACTTTATTATATGGTATTAAATGCATTTAAATTCTTTTTTTGATTTAGTAGAAAAAATTCCAGATGGTACTTTTCTGTTAAAAGGATGCCAGCCAATACTTACAGCAACAGGTAAGATTCAAGCTCCGAATGAGGGGTTTCACACTACCCCAGAATTGTCGACCCTTTGTGAGATATTCACCTCCAAGGTCAGTTTTTAACACGTATCAGTATACTGCCTATTCTGCTTGCTTTGCATGTGAATGATAGCAAACACCAAAGTGCAATGTGCATGACTACATTTGCATATAGTTGTGCACATTGCACTTTGGTGTTTGCTATCATTCACACTTCAACACCTGGGTGGGGGACAAGCCCCCAAACTCCCTAAAACTGTATAACATTAAGTACTCCACAGTCAAGTGGGCTACTCGAAGATGGCACAGTTGCACAGGCTAAATAGTTAAACACGATAGTTTTAGCAGAGCAACACAAATGACGGTATTGTGCATTTGATTAAAGTTACAACTGGTGTCCCATTAACAGAAAAGAACCTTTTTTTTTTTCATTATACTGTCAGCTTTTTCATTTCTGATTGCTGCAAAAAGTAACCTGGTGACAGCTATAAAAAAGCCACGATGCCTGGTACTCTTTTTCCAGCAAATTTTTTTTAATGTATAAATTTTTGAAATAACTCCAAGTTGCTTGAACATTCCAGTTTGAAATACTTTGTAGAATAGTTTGAAAACCTGATACAGGCCCGTTAAAGAGACTGAAAACATTTGTTCTAATAAAAAAAGTTTTTGCTGAAGAGTATGGAAGGTGTGGAGTTACTTATTGTTAGTGTTTCAGCTTCTAAGAAGTATATTCTGAATCCAAACTATGGGCGTGTTTTCTGGTAAAGTAACATCTGATTTTGACAGTTATTGGTTTGTTTATTCAGCTGTAATAAAGCAACTTTACCAGATAACATGCCCGATGCTACAATCGAGTCCAAACGGGTAGAAGATTCAGCGTCTGTATTAAGAGAAATGCTTACAAAATTGCTGCATCTTCAGTCTATTCTGAATTTAACTTCTAATTGTGGCCATACATAATCTGGACTGACAACAAAACAGTTCACTTAATCAGCAGTTGTAGTTTACATAGTTGTTTCATGGTTCTAAATATGTATCAGTAGGGGGGCAATAGAATATAAGAATTGGTTCAAGGGTAATTGATAAGATTCTAGCTCCAAATTGTAGGCCCCTGTGCAACGGAAAAAACAAAATTTGGTATATTACGTAGGTATAGTCCTCGCGACCCGATTTTGGGGGACTATATCCCGTGAAGGGTATGGTTCATTAGACATTTTTTAATCGCACAGGGTCTACAATTTGGTGCTTCTCTCTTCCCTCATTCGGAGCTAGAATCTTACCGGTAATTGTATCTGTATAAGAACAGATACAATTTTAATTGAAGTGCAATTCGAATTTTGCCCGCCAAATCCGACATATTAATTGTACAAAAGTTAAAGTTCATCTTACATTTTTAGAATAATGAAGATCGCCGACAAATTGATTGCGAAGATCTTGCTCACTTGTGCATTCCAGATCGCCTTGCAGCTCCAAAATGGACCATTCGGCCACGTCTCCCGTTTCCTTACTAAAATATCGATCGATTTTTAAGTACATAATGAGGTAATTAATGCAATAAATTAATTAGGAATAAGGTAATCCATTAACTAAACCTACCTTTTAATCACGATTTGCACCATTACTCGAATCACGTCACGTAACTTACGGTTGAATTTTCCCGGAAAATTTCCTATATGGAGCGCCACCTGCACTTTTTATCCAGGCAAATGGCTTCTGAGACGGGTTCCGGCAGAGGACGCGTACGGGGCATTTGGCTCCTATAAACGGAGTAAAATTTCTACAAATTATAATCGTAAAAGTGATTGATATGTATGTATGTAACCTTACACTCTGAAATGCAATACTGTATTCTATAATCTACTTGCAAAAAAATCCAAAATAATTAAATAAAAAATGTATTAATGTAAGTAATCATTTGTCTCCAAGCTTTGCCTCCTTGGATAATTTTCTTCGGACGCCATTTGCTTGGATATCAAATCTTTCAAGAAGATAGAATAATTTCTAATTTTATCAGTTAAATTGATAAAATATAAAAATTATTATTTCCAATGTCTTACTTATTACAAAACCATAAATTTAAATTAATGAAAACGCACACGGAAAATTAAAGGGCTTAATTATCCAGGTGGCGCATCCTTTTAAAAATGGCGTCTGTATGTTTAGGACACCCGCGTAAATAAAAAAATTAATGTTTTACGAGCGCCTAGATATGTGAAACAAATAAAAAAAATAATAATTTTATGAAAAATTTTTCACAAACTAAAAAAGCAAGTATTTTATTAATAATTTCACACACTATAAATTAATTAATTCATCTGTTTCTGTATTATTTCTTTATTAAATATAACGGTAACCAATATAACTAAACTGAGCATTAATTAATAATGTACTGTATACCTTTTCCCTATATTTAATTCGAGTGTAGTGTACCATCGCCTCCTTCACCGTATTGCATTCGCTAATTGGTGCTCGCTAACCCACGTGATACGTGACGAATGTGATGAGAAACTTGTATATTTCCTGTACACGTGTTTCTCTCGCTTCATTGCGTGAACGAGATATACAAGTATTGTATACAGATATATTCTTATTATTGTTAGAATGCAGAATTTGAATGAAAATTATCATTAATTAAAGAGTTGCATATAATTTCTCAATTTATATGATGTAGATGAAGTTATCAAGTTGTTTGGTGACCTTGTTACCGTTATCAGTACCAGATTATCACACTAAAACATGTTATATCAAAGTTGAAAGAGTAGATAAAGTAATTTTAGTTTCTTCCTGCTGGATATCGGGATATTTGGTAAGATATCTAGAAATTAATTCATCCAAATGTGGTCTTTAATGGTAATATACCACATATGAAGGGATACTTTTGAGGGTCAACATTGTTACAGATCATTGACATATTTGTATCTGTAAGTTTTGAATGATAATTTGTATATTTTAAAATGTTGATTTGCGTATACAATAAACTTTAAAAGTGCACGTTAAGCAGTGTGTGTTTGAAATTTGGCTGTATAAGGTGCACACCGTTGCTCCGCTTGCAGGCTGCTTTAATGAAAGTTGGCTGGTGACCAATGCGGAGACATACTAGCCAACCTTTAGAATGGAGAATAGTTGGGATGTTGGTAAAAAAACACTGATTTTTGAATAAAAATGCTGACAGCATAAAAAGCAAAAATATTTATTAACATTGATATTGCACAATGCTTTTATTAAATACCTTTAATAAACAAAATTTAATTTTATTTCTGCATATGATTTCTTATAAAGCTATTGCCATAAATGCTGTCAAGAGAATGGCAATAGCTTTATACTTTTTAATATAAATTTAATATCAATTTAAAAAATGAAAAGTATTTTACAAGACACATCATAAATATTCACCTAGATTTATGATGTGTCACGAGTCCTGTTAGTGCCTCCTGTTATATGCCTTTTTTGCAATGTTTTGCTTTCTTAATAATTTCTTTTATTACAGTGTACTTATGACAGTTGGTATCAGTAAATTTATTGATTTTCACTGCAATTATTAAGGACAATGTTTTCAGGTTGTGATTTAGTTCCTATCTCTGTCTTTTTCTTATTATACTGAATATCTTTTCCTTTTGCCATGCAATGCAAGGGAGGACCTGCATTGCTGTGTGACAAAATCATCATCAACCTTACTATTTTACAAAGATTATAACTTTTTGTAAAATTCCACAAATCTCAAAGTATCATCTTGTTTCTTTTCTTGAGAAAGCTCATACTTGTATGACCTGTATATTCTTAAGTTATGAATCAGATGTTTCTTCTTTTTGGGCAGAGAAACTATGGTGCTGCTCAATAATTTGGTCTAACTGTAAAAGTAAACTAAACTTGTTTCCTTCTGCTGATGAATTGGTCATAACTGATTTAACTGCCAATGTGATGACAATAACATTGCCAGACTTGAAGATGCAATTTATCATATCTGCCATTTAAAATTATCATATTTAAGCTAAAATTTTCATATATATACCAACATACATACATACAAAAATATCAATCTTGGTTCTTTCCCAATTGAACAAATCTGAGAATGTTGTTCTGGTTCGCTTTAGTCCTTCGTAAAATACATAAAATGTCTTTGGCATCTATATTAGACTTGTTAAATAAAGTGTTTATGTAATAATATCAAATTCTTTAAAAACACTGAAAAAGGAAAAAGTGACCTGTCCACTGACGAAGCATATGGTTGGCAACTATGCAGAGAAGTGTTTGACCTCACTACAGATTTTCTTGACGTTTCTCTATCAACTTGCATTGCCGTATCAAAGAAACAAGTCTATGTTGTGCCGAGTTGTTTCATGTCTAAATTGTATTTAAATTAAAACTGTGTACACTTATTATGAATTTATTATAATTTTAAATGCATGCTTTTAGCTATTATCAAGTAATGTGCTTATTAATATGCTTTTATTACAATCTTGTTTGGTGTAATGTTGGGCCACATGCTACATTTAGTATCCTCATCATAAGCTTATGAAAATGTCGTAATGTTACAGAGTTCTAACTTGTAAGTGAACATGATTATATAGAACTTACTTGTAACATTATTATAAACTTCTTAATAATCCTGTGATGTGTCAAATTCTGCATTTGGTATTATGTCATCTCTCATAAACGTAACTAATTAAGCAAGTTTAGATAATGCATTCTATATTCAATCTTAACTACAAAAAGTATTAATAGTCATATTAATTTAAAATAAATTAAGATAGAAGGATAAAAAGTTTATAAGAATCAATTTTGAGTGAGTGTGTGTTTAGTTATGTGAGATACAACTTTACACAATTCAAAATTAATATATGGTATACTATTTTTCAGCTTAAAGATGTTGTACAGAGTATCTTTGTCAAAGGAGTTTAGAACAGTATTGAGACAAATTCATTTCAATAATGTAAAATTTGGAAATTTAGGAGTTTTGTCATATGTCACTGCCAAAAGATTATCATTTGTTCCTTTTTATGAGAGGGCTCTTCAGTTTCCAGAACGTCTGGCTATTGTTGACAGATATGGAAAGTACACCTATAGGGATATACTGCATCAGAGTATCATCTTGTCTCAAAGAATATCCGACCTCCTGAAAGAAAGAGGAAAGAGTTCACAAGAAAGAATATCTTTTCTGTGTCAGAGTGATGCATCTTATATTGTTGCAAAATGGGCCTGTTGGATAACTCAAAATGTTGCTGTTCCATTAAGTAAAGTACATCCAACACCACAGCTGCAATACTATGTAGAAAATTCTCAGAGTTCGGCCATCATGGTGGCAGAAGACTTAAGAGATAAAGTGGACCCGATATCAAAACAGTTAAATGTACCTATTTTAGAAATAAAACATCCAAAAGACATCGAGTTGGACGAAGGAAGAGCAAAGGACTTGAGCAAGTTTCTTCCGGAGACGGACAAGAATATCGAGAAATCAAATGCATTGATTTTGTATACAAGTGGCACCACTGGACCTCCAAAGGGTGTTGTTTTAACTCACGAAAATGTGTTTGTCCAGACAAAAATCCCCGTAGAATCGTGGGAACATACAAAAGAAGACGTAATTTTAAATTCGTTACCTCTTCATCACACACATGGTATATTTTATGCACTTCTTTGCCCATTATACATTGGATCCTGTGTGGTGATGCTGCCAAAATTTGATCCAATAGACGTAAGAAGATTTTAAAAACAGTTTTTGGATATTATAAACAAAACAAATTTTTAAAATTTACATTATAAATAATTTTTTTTGACAGGTTTGGAATGAATTATTAAACATATCTGACGAAAAGCCGCAAGTGAACTGTTACATGGCTGTACCAACGATGTATGTTAAATTGATAGAAGCATATAATCAACAGTTTTATGGAAAAATGACAAGTAGCGTTACTCCTGAATATGTGAAAGCCATCTGTCTGCAAAAAATAAGGTAAGTTAGTATATTTTTATTTTGTCTGTTATGATCCTAATGAAAATGAGTTTAGTAAACACCATTACAAAATCTGATGCAATTTCATAGGTTTGGTAATGTACAGATGTTTTATCTACAACTGAAATTGAGTATAAAATGTACAAAAAGTCTGGCATGCTAAGTTCAATTATATTAAATAAGATTTTTTTTGTAATTTTGAAAATTAAAAAAAGTAATTTATATTCATTGTTCTGTATGGACCCGAAACTTGAGTGATAAGTGGAAAGTGCTGGCCTTACAGACAGAATTTTGGAAAAGGTTTATAGGAAATTATAAAGGAAAGTTGGTTGGATGAAGTAAATCAAAAGAGATCATATATTAATTATTTGGTAAGGATAACCATTACAAAATAGATAACTTAGTGTAGAATATCTCTGAAAATGTTAACACGAGAACTGTTATAACAGTGCGAGGTTTATTGGGTATTGTTATATTTTCTAGAAAAATTAGTTTAAGCTAAGAGAGAGTTCATTAATATTTTCTGAGATGTAAATATGATATAGTGAATTTCTGTAGATACTTTCATATCACAGTTCATTCATAGTTTAAAAAATGTTTCATGAAGTAAAATGAGAATGCAAATCTAGTGTAAATAATGATATTTTGAGGATTTAATTGAAATGGATTCATTAAAATATCATTGTTAAGTTATTCGATTGTTCTGAAATAAGTGAGGAATCTTCATATATGAATACCACAAATTAATCAATAATAATAATAAATTATGAAGCTCTTTACTAAGTTTTCATTAAAAACACAAATGATTTTTGGATTATATTGCAATACATGATGAAGAATGAATCATGTATGACAACTTGAAATGATCTGTGAATAATTGTTTCAATGTAAGTTTTGTAACTTTGTTATTCAAAGTCACCATCCCAAGAAAATAATGGCTTACTGCAAGATGGACCAAAGTTTTTCACTACAACTGCTCAAAAAATGGAGAAACCATTACTGCAGAAAAGTAATAATGCAAACTGCATATCATTCACAAAAATCAAAGGAAAACAATACTTCTTAATTAATTGAAAGTAGTCAATTTTGCTTTGTAAGATTCAGTTTGATGGGATATGGTAATGCAACATGTGATTTGCAAGGAGAGATGCCTTCTGAGACTTTCTATTGGAAACTGACTTCTATTTAGATGTTAGACACTTAAAGAAAACCCGAAAACTCCATGTGGCCAGCTTGTTGGTGAGGCACAAACCTGTGACAAGCATTCCATGGATAAAAACCAGTGTTCAGAGGTTTATCCACTTGGCCACTAGCACTTTGGCTTTGTGATATTTGCCTAAATACAAGCAGTCCTCGAGTCATAAACACCTGTACTCAAAAACAATCTACTATATAGCCTACTTTTATTACAACTTTATTATTAATGTCTATAATTATAATTAAGATATTCTAGTACATTTTGAAGAGGTTTGTATGTGTTTTGTATACATAGAAAGTTAAAATATTTCAATACACTTTAAAACTCCATATAAGTTGGAACAGTAAATCAATTACAGTGGGTGATCGGTTAACGAACATAATCCGTTCCAAGACTTTGTTTGCAATCCGAATTGTTTGCTAACCGATTATCAATTTACCATAGGTTTCTATGGGAATTTGATTAATTCGTTCTGGAGACTCCCAAAAAATAAAAAATATATACTTTCTTACTATGTTTATTCATATGTAATAATAAAAATACATATATACACAGTCTTGCATTTTTATTTGTCACGTTTTTTCTGTTTGTGGGGGTTAAAGAATCTGACTAATGTCGATTGCTTTTCTGTCTTCTTCGTGATTTTTCAGAAATAATTAATCGCATTATAATTGTAGAGATCCCTAAGTCTATTAACCTAAACCTGGTTTGGATGTCATTTTAAGACCACTGTTCTGACATCCTCCCACTTCTTCAAAAGATCTTTAATAGCAGATATTGACATCAATCCTCTTTTTCAGAAGAAAATGTGAAAGTATTGTTTCTATCAGAAATATAAAAGGCTGGAATTACATGGGAGAGTTTCAAAGTTCGGGGGAATACTATTCGATCAGTATATACTGGGTTGAACGTGATGGCGACGTCTTCCACGCTCTGAAAAGTTTCAAATTGTTGCCTGAAGACAAAGGAAGACCAATCAGTATTCGTTATTTTACGTTGCTTCTTCTTGTGTTTGTTCAGTGAAGTGTTCATTATCCAAACGTTTTCGTTGTCCGATCATAAAAATCTTTCGCGAAAGTGTTCATTATCCGATTTGTTCGTTAACCAATCTGTTCATTAACCGATCACCCACTATACCTTAAAATGCTTCAAACATTCAAAAATGTTGGACCTGAATTAAATGTTATTGGTCATTGACTTTTTAAAATTTTTCAAATGTGTAGAAGTTCAACTGTCTCTTATCTTGCAAAATTTATTTGCTGTTTTAAATTCAATTGAACTTGTTTGACTCAAAGAGGGCCACATATGAGGCCAAAAACATTTGATTTCTGAAGAAGCTATCTGTTGGAAGTAGTGTTTGAAGCATTTTTAAGGTAATTATAAAATATTATACTCTATACTAAGACAAATGTTTGACTAACTGGTGGTAAATACCAACCATATATTCATGTTCTGACTTACCTACAAATTTGACTTAAAGACAGGCTGAGGAACAGAAATCATTTGCAACTCAGGGACTTGCACAAATCCCAAATGCTTGTAAACTTAAAAAAAAAAAAAAACACTATGAAGTACAGTAAAATCTTGGTAATCTGATATATAACGGACTGGAACAATGTTGGATTAAGAAGATTGCTGGTTTATTGAAAGTAAGGAGAATTCAATGGCTTAATCATATGAAAAGAAAACATTCAATTACATATATTGTATTAATCAAAAACATGCATAAAATAGCAAGAAAGTAAAAAAGGAGAGCAATCAATTTGAGCAGATGATGAACCAGTCTTTAAAATTGTGTCCTAGTTTGGGCTTGGTACATGCCACATTAGTAGGAAGGTGTTTAAATTTAATGGAAACCAGAGGTTGGATCAGTGGAAGCCAGGGCTGTGGAGTCGGACTCGGGAAGAATTTCTGGCCAGAGGAGTTGGAGTCGGGAAAAATGTGTCGACTCCAACTCCAGCATTTTAAATTTAATTTAGTTTTCTAATTTAAATGAAAGAAAATATATTTTATATTTATTAATTTTTTAAAATGTTTTTGTATTTTGTTATAATTCATTTATTTTAAATACAAAATGTAACAATTTAATTTATTAAATATGNTAATTGTTAATTTCATTAATTTTAAAAGATAAAAATACCACATTTATTCAATTATAAGCAGACACCAATTGTAAGCCAACCCCAGGAAATCAAGAATGAAAATTTGTTAATCAAGCATAAGGAATAAATTTTACATCTTTAATTGTTCAGTTACAGTCATTAGATGACTCAGATTCATTGTCATTTGATTCTTTGTCACTGTTTTCATCAGGGCTGCGGAGTTGGTAAAAAACACCCGACTCTGACTCTGACTCCAGATAATTTTAGTAGGCCGACTCAGACTCCCGACTCCGGCAAAATTAAATACAAAGTCATTATATGGGAGCAGAAATGCTCATAGGGAGGTACCCTACTCTGAACTGTGAAAGGAGCCTCGGGCATTTACCCAAATACTTTTATAGTTAGTATTTTTAATATTTAGCTATAAAAGTATTTGGGTAAATGCCCAGGGCTCCTTTCCGAGTTCAGAGTAGGGTAATCCCCTATGAGCTCCTCTGCCCCCTCCCCATAAAATGACTTTGTATTTAATTTTTCTGGAGTCAGAGTCGGCCTACTAAAATTATCAGGAGTCAGAATGGAGTGTTTTCTACTGACTCCACAGTCCTGATGGAAGCCTGTTTACAATTGCTGGTACAATCTGAGAATTGGCTAGCTTTGGATTATTGGATGTGTTGAACTAACAAACAGCCAGATTACTGAGATTGTACTGTACTTCTCAAATTGTTTTAACAATTTTCTTAAACATTTAAATCAGCAAGGCTGTGGAGTCTGTATACGAACACTTCAACCGTGACTTCAACTTCTTTATCTATATATCAGTGTAGAATATAAATAAATAAATAATATATTAATTATATATTTTCTATATCAATAGAATGCACACACATAGAAGACATTGATGGTTTGTGTTGACAGTACTGAAGACTATTTTTTAGAACTGTAAACTGTTTGGGCCGATTGCAGAGACAACATTTAGATGCCGACAGTGGTTTAGAAATTTGGTAGACCGTGGTTCAGAAAAATTTAATTGCAGAGATGGCATTTCTCACTTGCCACAGTTTAGACAGTGATTAGAAACAAGTTATTTGACCTACTTTCTAGACTCCCTTGATAGCAAGTTTAGACACAATTTTACTTGAGTAGAAGTCGCCTTATTCATTTGTTGGTTGCAAAGTTTGTTGTAATGGATATTATTCATTTAATAAATATTGTTAATGGGATGAATCAAGAAAATTATTCATCTCTACAGTTACGGAGAGAGAGAGAGAGAGGGTAATACAAGATCAGAATAATCCTTTAATAATCTATTCTGAAGACGAATTTCGAATTCGGTATAAATTTTCTAAATCTGGATTTATTCATGTTTTAAATTGTATTGGTGACAAAATTAAGCATCTAGATGAAAGATGGTTGCCATTAACTACTGAACAACAGTTGTTGACAGTATTATGATTTTATGCCACCAAAAGCTTCCAGAGGGTAGCCGGTGATCTTATCTGAGTTCTCATCTATACTGTATTGCAGGTATCTATGAAACTACCATTAAATAAATTTTAAAAGTTTCTTGTATAGTGATAGAAACCGTTTATAATAATAATAAGGTCTTGCTGCGAGCAGACCGACAAGGAAACGACAAAGAAAATTCATTCTGTATCATCTCCCATGCAGTTTTTTTCATCCCCAGAATATAATTGTTGTAACCTTTCTCCTCAACTGCAGGATAATTTTTTATAATTTCTGCGAGGACACTTTTTTCTTCTTCAGAAAAATTCCAGCATGATTTGAACATGTTGTTTGTCGCCCTTTTTCTGACATCATAAACTAATGACCTGATTGGTTAAATAACTGTTGAGAGGGGGGAGTAATAGCCAACATTTTGTCGAGATTCGTTTAGACGGCGTTCAGAAATAGACGACTGTTGTCTTTGCAACACATTTTAAACTGTGGTTCAGCCAGCTAACATCTAGATGCCGTTCGGCTTTTAAATGTCATTTAACATACTCTGTCTTTGCAATCTGTTGTTTAAGTTTGGTTAAGGTTCATTTTTATGAACTTGAAAGCAATTTTTAACTCTGACTTTGTGGCCCTGCAAATCTGTGATTTGCAGGGCCACAAATCACAGATTTGTAATATCAACAGTTTGCAGTAAAATCAACACAGACCATTAAGCTGATTAATAAAAATCTTTAATTATCAATTACTTCCAGTTTAATTACTGTATAAAAAAAGACTATAATTAAATATGAATATTTATTAATAGATTGATGGCAAGTGGATCTGCAGCAATGCCTCAGCCTGTAATGGAGAGATGGGAAGAGATAACAGGACACAGATTGTTGGAGAGATATGGAATGACAGAAATTGGTATGACATTGTCAAATCCATTACATGGAGAAAGGATTCCAGGTAGGTCATTGGTGGGATAGAACTAAAATTAAGTAATTAAGAGAATTGAACACAATAGTATATATATCATTAGTCTTGAGGCTGCTAAGTCCAGGAAAGAAACATCACCATAAATGAGAATCTGGATTCTCATGGCAGATATAAACATACATAAATAATTGCAGAATGCAAGTGGAATAATAAGAACCAAACAGCCAAAATTTCTAAAACTGTCCTAATGTTTCTCTTTAGGTTGTGTTGGTAAACCTGTCAAAGGTACCAAAGTTTGCATACGCAGATCCGAGAAAGATTCGAAAGATGGGGACGAGAGTGGTGAACTGTGTGTCAAAGGAAATAATGTGTTTAAAGAATACTGGAATAAACCAAAAGAAACCAAAGAGTCATTTACTGAAGATGGTTGGTTTAAAACAGGTAAATAAATAATTTGTGAATTAACTAACTTTTGTCAATAGTAAATTTCCCTGAAAATTAATTTATGCACATTTAAAATTTTTTTTTTTTCTATAGAACAGATATATGTTTAGGCCCTCTCATAAAACACATAAATATCCCATGGTTAAAAAGTATCAGGAATGGTTCAATAAAATGCAAGATTTGAATTTATTCATCAAAATTTATTTTGTCCCCTTTGAATAATCCCATCCCACTGCAATGAAATTATGCCGACTTTTTCCCAGTCCTTGAAATGTGGCTTTAAAGTTGTTTTTGTGAAATCCCTTTGGGACTCGCAGTGAATTTTGTTTTATGGCATCAATGAACTCAAAATGATGACCAAGAAGAGAAAATTTTAGTTAAGAAAATAGGAAAAAGTCACACAGTGCCACGTCATGTGAATACAGCTTGTAGAACTATATTTATGAATGGGTGCATTATTGTGGTCTGTGAGTTTTCTGGCCACAAATTGGGTTGTTTTCTATGAATTGCTTATGCAAAGGATGCAAAACCCTCAAATAATACTCTTTGTTGACAGTTTGGCCTGTTGGAAAGAATTTGTGATACACGGCACCACAATAATCAAAGAAAACAAGCAACACAAGTTCAATTTTTGACCAACTTTGACACGGTCTTTTCAGTCTTGCTTCATCTTTTGAGTGCTATTCACTCAATTGTCAAGCTGTTTCAGTGTCAGATATGTAGATACATGTTTCATCACCCATAATGATGTATTTTAAGAATAATTTGCCTTGAGAAAGCACTTCCTTGGCCTTTCTAACAAATTCAACATTTTCGAGATGACTCATGAAGTGACCACAAACCCAAATGATCTTTTAAAATTGCTTGACAAGATCAAAATGATAAAGGAACATGTTTGATAATGTCCCTGATTGTTAAATGACAATCATTGAGCACTATATCTTGAGTGAAATGTTGTTCATCAGTGGAAGTGGATGGTTTCCAGAGTAAGGTTCATCTTTGACGTGTTTTGTGCCTTCCTTGAATATCTTGTACCATCTTATTTTTTTTTTATAGACTGTCATCACCAAAGGCTTGGCAAATGTTAATAATGTTGCAAAAACAAAATTTCCAATGTTTTGTAGCAGAATATGATTAAATAGAAAATTTAATCATATTCTTTGCTCAATTACACTCCACATTTTGAAAAATCCCCAATCTTACAAAGAAAACAAGTGTTTCAATGAACCATTCCCAATACTTTTGATCACAGTAGTATGTATGGTAAATTCTTGCTGGCAGTCATTTAGTTTCTTTGGCACTGTGATGGGATTGACCTCACATTGAAATTGCTTACCTAATAATGTATATGGAATTCTATATGTTAATTATTGCTTAAATTTTCAAGGCTACACATCATATTCCAAAATATCTTCTTTTAATTAGTTTACAACTTAGCACTCAACTTAGCGATCATTGGTTGTGAAATGTAGTTAGTTACTGCCACATTACATTTAATGATAGTGTAATGCAGCATTTTTCAACCCTTTTTCTAATATGGCAACCCTCACCTTAATAATTTTTTCTTGTGGCATCCCTACTTTGTTATCAATGTAGAGTTACTGCACTTTTAGTCAGTGATAGCTTTACATCTTTGGGACACTGAAGAATAAACTATTATGGGGGCTCGACTTTTTGGGGCTTTAGCCTAAGGGTTGAGCTAAATAATGATTAAGAATTTGAGGATCCTGATTTTAGTAAAACATGTAAGGAATGTTATGGCACTGCATAACACTACATTTTGTGGACATGGAATGGGCTAGCCATGTGAAGTTTTCCAGGTTTTCTTCACATGTCAAGCACCTAAAGATGGGCCGTTTTGCATAGAAAAGCCTCTCGACGCATTTCTCCTTGGCAGACTGCCCAAGTGTTTTGTTGCCTTCTCCCATCAATCCATTTTTCAGAGCCCTTAACAAAACCATGTGTGGTGTATAGACAATTACATAAATTATGCATACAACTAGAACCCTAACAAAAAGTTGCTTAAAGTTAAATTTGTAATTCTATTTTCACATAGTAAATTTGTTAAGATTAAAGATAGAAGCTCCAAGGTATGACATGAATTTAGTTGCTATTCATTTCAGGAGATACTGTTGAATGTAAAAATGGCATATATAAAATTTTGGGACGTTCCTCTACTGACATCATAAAAAGTGGAGGATACAAAATCAGTGCTCTGGACGTAGAACGTCATCTCTTGTCACATTCCAACATTAGAGAGTGTACAGTCTTGGGAGTTCCCGACGACACCTGGGGCGAAAGAGTGGCAGCCGTTATCGTCACTAAAGACAAAAGTGAAATGCCTCTCCCAGAATTACGAAACTGGTGCAAGGAAAGAATGTCTCCCTATTCTGCTCCGACTTTGCTTCTTTGTCTGAAAGAATTGCCGCGCAATGCTCTGGGAAAAGTGAACAAGAAGGAGTTACTCAAACAGATTTACCCTGAATTTAAGAAACAATTAATATGAGAATTTTATCAGTAGTATGATTAATTTACTATCATCAAGCTGATTTGATGACCAGAAATTAAATTAAGAGTCTCAGTCAAATGAAAACCTTAAAATAATTGTTTGGTTCCCTTTATTTCAATATATTTCCTATACTTGCTACATTCAATACATCCCTGGCATTTCACTAGTACTGTACCTGGATTTTCTGTGTGAAGCCATTGTGCATTGCCTCTTAAACTTTTGTTGACTTGTGAGTGAAATTGAGGGAAGCAGGGGTCCAAAAATATTACTTGAAGCAAAATCCGGGAATAGAGTAGACAATGAAGAATGAAGACACTTGATTGTCTTGTGGGCAGTGTGGGGCCATGCATTATCTCGCTGCAATAAAATTCCAGTGCCAAATAGTTCTTAACATTTCCATCCAACTGCTATTTTCAAGTGATAGGAAGTCCTCTTACGTTATTTACGTATAAAATAATATTTTATAAGTTTTCATTTGACTGATCCTTCTTGTAACAAAATTTTGTAGACTGGAACAATATTTTTAGTAATGAACGTATATTTTTATAGTGTCTGGAAGTTTTAACGGCATTTGTTAAACAATAATTGAAATGAATTTGTTATTTTTAGAAGAAATTGTATTTATTGTAACAACACAAATTATATACTATTAAATTTTTATTTTTCGAAAACTGGGTGAACTGCATTTTTAATTTTCAGATTTTATTATGCAATTATAAGATCAAAATAGACATTATCAGCTATTGTTTTATGTGTTTATATTAAATTTATATCTTATATGCAAATTGACATGTATTTACTTGTTTAATTGGTTTCATCACTTAACATCAGTGACATGCCATCCTTGGAAGCAGTGGAAGCGCTGCTTCCATTGTATTTTCTAAAATATAAATACATATTCTGCAATTATTTTCATATTTTAACATACTTTGAATTAATTAATATTTTATTACAACCATATTATGTATATTATTACAAATTTCTATATTACGTGTGAAAAAAACGATAAGATTGCAATTGTATATTTGAATATCAGTGGCGGAATGGAAGCGCTGTATTGTGGAATATGGGACAGTTTCCACAGTGAAAATATCTGAATGGTGTAAAGCAGCCAGATTATACACATTTGCACATGTACTTTACAGAGCACCAACCTTGCAGTTTAGCTGGTGGATGCTACACACCAAAATATAGTATAACACTTCCAATGATTCTATCCAGGACCGGTTATGGGCTGTTAGCAGCCTGCCCGCTAGATTTATTTGTCCCATTATGTGAATCACAAGTAGATTTATAACTTAACCCAACCGATAGGAGTTTACTGGTACGTTTTTATGATAGTTCTGTATAGTTGACAGGAGTTTAAAAAAAATTCCATTTAAATATTTGATGTATTTATTCTGCTCTCCCACCTTGTACTACTTACAGATTTCAATGTTAAACTAGTGATATTACGATTTAGTATGTCCCATCTATAATGGGATGCAGAAAGAAACGTGTACAATTCTTGTACAATGTTAAAAAATTAACTGTTACTTTGGCAGCATCATTTACAACTAAATTTAGTGAATAAGATGCATGAGGTACAAAAAATGCTCTAGAATTTATTTTCCTTAAATTTACAATTTATGTATCTGTTGTCATAAAAATTTGTCTTTCCGTTTCTTTCCCAAGACTACAAATATTCGAGTACAAAGTAACTGGTTTCGACTTATTTCTACTTAACAAGTAGTTAAATAATTAAGAGATTAGGGAATTAGGGATATAAATAAAAACCTGCTAAAATAACCAGAATTTTACTTAAAACAAAAGCTTAACCGAACCAATCTGTAGCCAAGTAAGTGGGGACTGATTTCTTGGTAATACAGTAGAGTCCCGAAAACTTGACCTAATGTGGACTGAAGGGTGGCCGAGTTTGTGAAAATGCCGGGTTATGGGGAATGGGGTTAAAAAAGAATAAGTACGAGTGTTTCCTCAGAAAATACTACTGTACGTGTATGTATTGTTTGCTTGAGAATATAACAGTGAATAAACTGTCCAAATACCCTTAAACAAAGGAAAAGTACGTACAGTACTTTATGAAGGCATAGAGCCTTTACTACATGAAAATGAAAATTAATGAATACACAGTGTACAGTAATTTACCTGATAAGACAGACCTCAGAAAAATACTTTATGAGGCATAAAGCTGTCTATAATGAATATTAACTAGGGGTTTTTTTCACCCTGCCAGGATATGGCCGAGTTATCTGGACTGCTGGGTTATCGAGTGCCGTGCCGAGTTTTCGGGACTCTACTGTACTGTATTAGATGTAATAAAGACAGAAATTTTTCCAGTTCAATGAGAGTGACCGAAAAGTTGTAAATTTTGGAAATTTCCATGGACACCTGGTCCTAAAACGAATTAGTTAGAAAACAAATGACAAACAATCTATTAAGTTTAACATATTTAGATTTTTACAGCTATGGCAAGAAACGTTTAAAATTTACAACAATCCTATCGCATCCTTTGAGGTATACTAGTGATGCAACAAAAGAGGCATTTGACATTAACCAGTATCAGCACCCTCAGGATTTGGCAGCCCTCATGCATGCACTGCACACCTACCGGGACTGTCTCTGATTCCATCCATTAGCCACTGGTAGGGAGCTATTTGACTAAGTGGATTGTTTTAAGATTTAAGAAGTAAAGAACATTTTATGTTATTTTTATGTATGTTTCTTTACAAAGCTATATTTAATTATAATTTTCTTTAAAAGTATGTTCATACAATTGAAGAATATTTTGTACCAGGTATGTATATCCACCACACATTATTTCACCGAGTAAGTTTTTATAATTTTTCAAATTTTAGCCCTTATATCGTGGCTAGCGATTCAGAATGTAATTGTGATATTAAAAATACATTTAGAGAAGTCTACAGTCTTTACTGGCTTATCAAACAAAATGAATACAACTGGACCCTAGAGCAGGGGTCGGCAGTTTGTCAAATGAGAAGAGCCAAATTGTCATGAAAACAGGATAACAAAAGTACCAGAGAGCCGCATGTTAATTTAAATGTGCGAAATACGACACACGACAGGGGCGCCTCTAGTGGCCGTTTTCGGCATAACATTACACGGATGGACGGACACGCGTTCAATGGGTTATATATATAGATATGCTTCAAATGCTACCACTCTTATGCGACTCATATTGATCAACGCGAGTGTGGTCATGTGCGGAAGGAGAACAAGTCGAAGTTTGTTCGGTGGTTCTATCTCATAAACTCATAAGTTATAAGGCTGCGGTGAAATGAGGTGAAATGAAATTGGAGTTTATGTCCAAAGAGCCGCAAATGTCTATGCAAAGAGCCGCATGCGGCTCGCAAGCCGCTAATTCCGACCCCTGGCCTAGAGCATCACCGACGCTCAATTAACTGATTGCCCCCGGAAATCGGCTTCTTACAGAAACACAACTTCCCTATCATCAAATGTCATGGCACGCTACTGTTTATCATCATTCTATTTATGAATTAGATAGCTTGAATAGCTCATGTGACATCACTACAATATAGTACAAGTTGTTCTAACAAAAGGAGTTACATTTGATAGAACAGATTTTCTTAAATTTCCTATTAAAAATATGTTCTAGACATTAATTCACCAAAGAAGCAAGCAGAATCATATAAATCAAGAAAACCTAATATTTCTGGAGATAAGATTTACTCTTCAAAACCACTAGCTACATTAAAATACTGAGTGTAAGATTCCCAGAAGAAGACCAATGGTATTGTACAATGTCCAAAAAGTTATTGTGAAATGATAAATTAATGTCATTACAAATTTCTCACTGCACAATAACGTTTTGGTCATCCTGTATCTAAGAACAGTTATAAATTAATACAAGAAACATTCAAAGTAATCAATAATATTTTTATTTTTTTTTTACTATTAATCATTCCTTGTATAAACTAAAGAGAATAACACCACAATATTGTCTCACTAGCAACATATTTTGTAGTGAATTAACCACAAGATATCATTTACAATATAAAACACTATGTATCAAAACAACATAGGCTACAAGCTTATATTCTTACAATTGTTTGCAGGATTGCAGCTAGTATTTTGTACAATTCATGAGATGATAATTGAGTTTGTCACAAGTTAACCATTATACAGAGAACAAAAGTATTATTTGCTGTTTTGATAATTTAATAATAAGTACTTTTACTAAATTACTAATGTTAAAGGCTTTTTATTTTGTATCTATCTTTCAATTTTTGCTCTAAAGCAAAATGTGAGGATATCAAGTTAAAGCATTATGAACTTTTATCTCTTCATATTGATAAATGGAAAGCTATTATTCATTATTGTTACAACTGAATGTACAAATGAAGCCTCTAATTATTCAACTCATCCCCATTAATCATAATGTACTGTATTAAAAATTACTTCAGTTATCACAGAACAGCTTATAATTATTGGAGATAGTATTTAATTTGTAAGCAAAAACCAAGGAAAACTACAGGGGGTGCTGTATTTGGTTGGTGCCAAAAATCTATGAAGAAAGTGTGAGGACAGAGTTAAGTCTCTTTGTATCGTTTAAAGAAAGAGGAAGTAAAGTTTGTTTTAGTAGTAGAACTAAAGCTGTTTTTATATAAAACAAGAAAAAACATTAATAATTATAATATAGAGATATGGCAGTTAATACAAATTTTCAGTGTAGATACCATGTTCTCTCAGTGTATACAGCATTTAGTAGAATCTCAATTACCTGAGTTAGTGTGGACCAATGCTAATGTTGGATAAATGAAAACTCAGACAAACTGTGTACTACCACACTCGTCCTTTACCTGCTCCTTTCAATATTCAAGATGAAGACTTATAAAGGTTTATTAAAAATATAGTAACACACTGACAATAGCTAAATAGACAGGATGTGTGCAGTTGAAGAGGGGTGAGCGACTTGCATTCACATTCCAAACCAGCTCTTCCACTGTTACCTGGTACATTCACTGCATTGTTGTTATGAATTATAAGTAGTGTAATACATTTATTGGGGTTATACTGTATTATTTCTTTTTAGATGTTTTAATCAAGTTCTAACAATTATCTAGTGTGACTGACATAGATTTTATATTAAAAATTCATATCTTAGTACTGCAACTTTGTATTCACTTATTTAAATTCTTCTGTACCTAGACTTACTTTTACTCTTAAAAAATAAACTGTAATAAATATCTCAAAGTAATAATATATTAGTTATAACTAGTAACACTTTTCTATTAATTCAAATATAAGCTTTCAGATGTATATATCATCTGGTAGGATTAATGAGATGATCCTAGTAATATATTAACTGATGGCAACAGTCATTAATTATTTGACGAAAGATGTCAACGGCTAAATGAGGAATAAGTATCAAAATAAAATTGTTTCTCGCAGCATTATATATTTTATGAAGATTAGGAATTAACAAGTGGAGATAATTTGCTTGTAATTGCAGTGTGATTAAAATGGAAAACTGATCCAAGAAGACACAAATTCACCAAACAAAAGTGTAACTTATGTTAAACTGGAAGTAAATTAATTTAAACCAAGGATCTTAAACTGGTAGTTAACCAATAGTAATAACTATTAATAATATAAATGATTAAATAGGAAAGGAATATCAAATTAAAATTGTTTTGTGAATGATTCATTTTTTGTGAAGAATAATTAACTAATTGCTATTTAATTCATTGAAACTTGGATGGCAAGCACACAAATTAATGGCAAAAACAAAGGAGAAGCTTATAATAAACTGAAAACAAGTTAACAAAAGAAATAAATTGGTAATTAACCAAGTGCTGACATGTGTTAACAGAAATTGGCCAGAGAAAATACAAATTAATTATGCAGAAGTACAGCTTTTTTATACAAAAAAAAACATATGGTTAAACAAGAAATAAAGATCAGATATAAATTGTATTCTTTATGTAACATGTTTAGACAAGATTTTATTTCAACCCTTACCCCATTACCCCTTTTCTACAATTGTAGATCATCATTATATGAGGAAAAAAAGAAGTGACTTTTATGAGACATTCTACTCAAGTTTTCTCGATGTCTCTTCCGGTTTAGACAGATGAAACTAGCAACCCGTGCCAAGATGACAAGGTGACAAAATTCCAAAATTGTTACATGGACAAACTAATAAATTCATAAAATAATGTCATGTACAAGTATGAAAATTATATTACAAAATACAATATAGAGTGTTTATTATGATTTTTAAATTTGTAACAGAGTAATGAAAGGTTCATTCAAAAGATGATGTATTTAAGTTTGCCCCTGGTGCCAAATGCTTTAGCTATGGCCATAAGTAACTGATTCTATTTTTTTAAAGGCTCTTAACTGTTCACTTAACCTGTAGTTTGTACATTATATAAACATTTTGTAAACAATTTAATTTGTTATGGTTTACCATTTAGCATACAGCAAGTTCAAACTTCAAGTTATATAAGCATTTTTATTCTTCTTTTGTAGTGATTTCATACTTGTGACAAGTCACTCCCGGTTCATTTGGATTTTTCTCTCGTATAGAGATGACCTACAGCCAAGCTTGGTGGGTATCAATGCACCCGGCAGATGTAAAATCTTAGCTATATATTTGTAATTAATTATCCGAGCACTATAATTAGCTCTCGTTAGGCCTTATCACACACTATTGAGAACTCACTACTAGATTGTTGAACATTAAATATTTATTTGTAACTAGAGTTTTAAATAAATATTTAATGTTCATCAATCTCTGAGTGAATTCTCAATAGTGTGTGATAAGTCCTAACAAGAGCTAATTATAATTATAATGCTTGAATAATTAATAATAATGGGACAAGAAGCATAATACTAATTATATATTTGTAATTTATGAAAATATAACAAATTATTAGAGATAATTAGCTATTTTTGTCAATATTTAACTTAAGTATACCATTACCACCATCATCATCTCACTATTTGCCATCTCAGAAAAGTTTAACCTTCTTCACACCTTACCATTCAAAATCTAGACATTCTTCCACTATTTCAGAATCAACAAAAAAGTACAGGTCTTGGGATAGCAGAGCCATTTAGCTTAGACCTCATTTTTAGGACTTCATCCATTACATTTATTGTTAATTTAGTTTCCTTCCGTCCTTACTTAGTGATAAAATGTCCTTCTTAACATGAAATGGATAGGAAAAACGAAACAAAACTATTCCTAATATTGACAGCTAGGGTTTCCAGAGTATATTACCTGATTTCTCAACCATTGCATAGAGAATCTTACGAAAAGAGTTTTTCTGTGGTGTCAAAGGATATTCCTTGAAAACTTTTCACCTGTGGCATATTAAACTGGGGTTTTCCCAACACATAATTTTCCACATTCATATTATCATCGTTGTCCTTTACTTAGAAAATCTAAAAGTGGCAATCCAAATTATGTTTCTTGTGTGTATTAAGAAAAGAGTCTGTTTTTCTCAAATCTTTTAATGCTTTTCTATATACTACAATTTCAAAAAAGTAAACAGTAGTCTCAACCACTGTATTCGCTTACAAAGAGTTGACAGACGAAGTCGACCGATCGGAACTCGTGTACTAAAAGTAAAACAAATGCCGACTGATTGATTTCAACTTTGACTCTCAACTCTGTTGGCGAACTCGGCCTTAAGAGACCTTCGATGCGATAAACACCGAAAGTTACAGAGAGAGAAAAGCAAGCTTAGTTAAGAAAAAGATGCAGCAGCAACCTAAATTGATAATCTGTACAATTTACAATCAATTTAATACATAAAATATCATTCATAAGTGATAAATTATGCTTCATGGTCATCATCTTCCTGATGTTTCATCATCTTTACAGACTTTATTCTTGTTTTTTTTTAAATATTTAACTTATTAATATTATACCTGCAAGTTTCTTAATTGATAATTTGATGTTTATTAATTAAATTTTAAAAGTTTCCTGCCAAAATTCTCTGTTAACTAAGTTCTAGTAAGGAAAGTTTCATCATCAACTAAGAAACATCACTTAAATACATAAATACTTTAGAGTAAACTTTATAAAATTAAGAAATTAAAGCTTTTATGAGCTTTAATTTCTTAATTTTAAAAAGTTTACTCTAACATTTTTCAACTTTTAATTTAAAGTGTTTGATTAGTAAATTTGTCTAAATGCCGATAAAGATGCTGGAAGTCCAAGATGGTGACATGATTAAACAGTCGTTGCTATGGTTACTGCATCATCAGTTGCAGACGATACTTTTAAAGATTTTAACATTTTTAAATAAAATAAATTATTTTCGCAAAAATTATTTTATTTCATTTTATAAAATTAAAAAAAATAATAATAATTCTTACCGATTAATTTCGTTTACTTTTCAATACTTTATCTTCCGATAGGGGACTTTAGGCTTATTTAGCAGGAAAACAGATTGAAATTGCCGAAAAAATATTTTTAAAAATACAGTTTGCTTTTTAATCCTAATTATTAAAGAAAAATTCATTTTTAATGGTTGTAAGAGCGTGAAATATTAAAACAAAAAAATGATAATGGAGCCGATCGATACAGTCGCCATCTAACGATAATAATGCGAACTAAATATAACGCCCCCTTACGAAATTAGAAAAAAAAATTGTAATTAATTAACTTCTTTTTATCATACGCCATTTTAAAAGTCGCGCGTTAAACGCTCCGAGTGAAACGAGTAATTCTTTTTTTTAAGAAAAGAATAAAAATAAACACTCGGCGTAGTAAGAAAAAATATTTCAAGAAGATTTTACGCGCTCGGTCTATAAAAAAATATATAAAATTCACAAAGAAAATGGAGAGGAAAAGCAATTTCCTCCCGACCGTGTCGGAGTAAATTATTACACATGGCTAACTATATCGACCTATAGAGCGAGGGTTTACGGAAAATTTCAAAAAGGGATTTGCGTCGTTCCCGCCAACCAGTGAAAATCTCTGTAATTCGTTAGATTACTTGTGACGTCAAACGTCTGGGATATTCCTATAGAACGGAGGAGGTGCAGCGGGGCGCTTTTTCTCACCCGCTTCACATCGACTCCTTCACTTTAATAGCATTGGACACCCCCGGCACTCGTCCCTCGACACCGAGCGATGAATCTCATCCCTTCTGCACCCAACTACTAACAAACCCATGCGTAACAGGTAGGTAATATGCGTTAGCGCTTTACTTTTTTTTTCTTTCAAAAAATAAAACTTAAAAAACGTCACTTCCTCTTCCGGTACTTTTTAATATCGAATTTTTTATATATTAAAGTATCGCATGCCAACTTGTTATTATTCTCGGTAGCTGTTAGAATGTCTGTCCGGGGAGAGAGATTCAAAAACATATAATTAATGCCTTTCTAATGGTGTTTATTTGGCAATTAAATGCGTTTAAAATTCATTAGCCATGCTAATTAATCGGATAATGTGTTTTTTGGCTGGTTTTTTATGCCGTAATCCCCGTTTTTTCCGCTCTTTAATGAGTTAATTTTATGGTTTGATGTTCGCTCTCGGTGTTCGTACCTGTGTTAATGCGGTAAATTAAAAGATTTAGAAGGAATTGCGCCACGTTACGAGGCTTTATACTAAAGTTTTAAGTAAATTTTAAGTGGAATTAATTAAATAATCTATTTTAATTTCTTTCTAATGATTTTAATTATACTTTAACTCCATTTTTATACGAATTTGTACACAAAACATGTTTTAAACGTATAAAATTCGTTGTTACCACACACAGTTTGCTCCGGAGCATCTTTGAATGTCGGAGAATAGTCATTCTTACTTGCAAATTAAGCAGAGAATAGGATGGTAATAATAGTTTAAACAAAGAAGGATCTCAAAGTATAGAAGAGGCTTCTAGTATGCGGTTAAGAAATGAGTTATTATCGTGCAGACTGTAAGTAGAAAAAGGTTTACAACATATAAACTGTAAATATAGAATAGGCAATATTTGGACTATAAAAATAGATA
Organism: Centruroides sculpturatus; assembly: GCF_000671375.1. Taxonomy (NCBI): domain Eukaryota; kingdom Metazoa; phylum Arthropoda; class Arachnida; order Scorpiones; family Buthidae; genus Centruroides; species Centruroides sculpturatus. The sequence continues at coordinate 283,177 of NW_019384553.1, read as the reverse complement.
ATTTTTCCACAAGAAAACGTGTTTACAGACTGTAGAAAAGGTTCTAAATATATGTGCAGAGAAGATTTTAAATAGATGTGCAATACGCGTATTAAAAAACGTAGATAGGTCTTGAGGCTTACAGACTGTAAGCGAGGAAGGTTGAACAGAACGACGTACAGAGTAAACGGAGAGTTTCTCAACACGCGGTGTGTAAATCACGTAAGAGACTGGCAACAGTTGGGGATCCTCTAATCTTTCTAAGTTAGCGCATTAAAAGAGAGTGAGGTGTCACAGGTGGTCGACTATAAAAGTTGACACACTTTACTCCTCTCCTTAATCTCAATTTTATAACTTAACGTCTACACCACCTTAACGATCTCGTAAATGAAGAAAAATTGTTTTAAAACTAACGCGCACCGCACGATTACTGACATTTTAAGCAACAATATCTTACCTCTTTTTTAATTAACTACTACATCAACGATATTGCACCCAGTTGCACATCTTACGCAAGTAAACACACTAAATTCTTGCAATATTTGTTGTTCGGGGCGTTTCTCTACGGCTAAAGACGGTAAATTAACACCACAACGCTTCGTATTGTCCGTACAACGCGATAATTTACTTAACGAAATCTCCTAAATTTGCAAAAACTGCTCGCACGCAGCAAAATATCTTTGCACGAATATAAAGTGCAGTTCTTCCGCAAGTGCATTTCTTAGAAAAAAAAACATTATACGAGGCATTATCGATGCCGTAGAGCCTACCAATGAATTTATAACTCGAAAGAAAGCATTAAAGGCGTTAGTATCGGGTATCTTTTATGAATTAAACTCAAAAGGAATGGGGCGTAAATCACATTTTATGCTGTCTTACATGTTTTATTTGATATAAATTAGAATAAAAACTCCATTAATACTACAGTTGGTATGAAAATTACTAGGTTAGTAGTAGCATCGTTGGGTTGCAAAACTGTATATCTATAAATTGCCACCGTCTTTCCTTAATCTCGACAATGAAGTTAGATAGATGGAAAGCTTAAGGGCAGGAGGCACCGATTAACTACATACGAACTTCTAATGTAAACTGGAAGTCACGTTATTTCAATTCAAAAGTCAATACTCTACTGTTAAAGGCATATGTATACTTAGTAGCATTAATGTTAGTATAAGAGCATCAATATTATTGTTAGTAGTCGAATATCATATCAGCATCACGAGTTCTAGCACGCATCTGCTATGATCTACTACTACTATTGAAGGGATGCTACTAGAAGGTAAACAATGGCGTGTTCTAGAAGTAGGCCCAACGTCTTACGCTTCTATATTGAACCTATAGGCTACATATAGGCTCAATTAGTAAATGATAAAGACTAGATTAGGTAAGGCTGACGAGTAGAGGGGTATGGTAAGTTATGGGGACGAACAAGTTTACGCTAGATATTCGGACAGAGGCCTACGCGTAGAAACAAAAATAATACTTATCTTTTGTATCGTCAATGTTCTTCATTTGTTTAAACGACGATAGACTTATTACGGGGGTGCGCGAGGTAGATATTGAATAATAAGCCTAGTTTCTACGCAAGATTTAGATGAAGTGTGGTAACATTAAGAAAGAGAATGCCTTCTGAATTTTACCAGGCCTATTTAGGCCCACTTTAAATGTACGAATAACGATTTCTGCGGGGTAATCTGCCACGTTAATCCTATTTCTGGAGAACGGGACTGAGGGTTATACGACGAAGCGTGGTATTAAATGCCAGATACAGAAATACGCGAGTATTTTCGACTAATTTATTCGATTTCAGTTGAAATTAGGGGGAAACGACATCATTTTAATGAATGTTTTAGTCTTATTTTCTCTAAATTTCTTCGTTATTCAAATAGATTGAGATGTCATTTAAGAGAATGTTGAGCGGAAAGTAGATTATATGCAATATTAATGTTATCTTTAAAAAACAGTGTATTAATAATTGCATACAAGAATCTATTCATTCATTAGTATGTAGTATTTAATAATATAATTACTTCCTTACGTAAGTTATGCATAATTTAAACGCGAGACGATGCGACGGTTTGCGACAGGTGTATCGCGCTCGACTTTTAAGGCTATTGTTTTGAACATTTAAAGCATCCCCTATTAAAAAATTATGTTCATATAAACCAGTGCAATAAATTTATTAAAATGCCTTCACTTTTTGCAATTATTGCACACAAAATCGCGTAATTTAGCATTTACATAAATTGACTTTACTAAAGAATTAGCTTAAATAATTAGGGCGCGGCGATAGCAAATATGGACCTAGACACAGATTGGATTAAGTAAAATATTCATAGATATCGACTGAAGTAGTTACCGATGCTCGTGTTGACGTCTCGAACACCTTTAACACTACCATTGCGCGCACACCAGTAATAAGTGTGTTATTCACCAGCAACAACGCGAATATATTAAATATATACAAGTGAAGAACAATTTAAAAATACAATTCTGTGTTTAGCGCGTAACAAAATAGAGCATTCCCGTGTTTATGCCTCCCAAAATACAGCACTTTAATGTTTACAACCCCGAAAATAGTCTTTAAACTTTCAATTTAGGGATGCATTTTTAAAAATATTAACACATTAATAACTTATTAACGTGCCAACACCTTTCGAAACACGTCTGAAATACAGACACATCTTTTATAAGTGTTAGAGTTTTAGTACTTAGGGGAAACACGGGGGAAATACGCGACACGTCCTACTAATCCCCATCATTACGGCATAAGAAAGTGATTGTCCGGAATGAGGGGGGTAATTTTTTCGTTAAACAAACACCACCTTAAGACGAGGGTTTAACATAAATGCCTTTCAAACGATACCTTATTATCGACTCGGGGGTAAAGTTACGCGTCATATTGGCACATGCCTTTTCTGGTCGTCTCGCCATCAAACCAGAAATTGATGTCTTCAGATAAGTAATATTGCGACACAAACAATGGCGACAATGCAGTAATCCTGCATTATATATTCTCGTAGATGCGTGAACATTCCGGTTAATCACCTCCTTCGCTGTTGGAGATACGACGACGTCTCTTTCATAAGGTAAAGTGTCGTCAATCCCCGCTCTTCCTCCCCCTGTCGTTTACGAGGGGGGCGCGAATTACGTCACGGGACACGCTCCCCCTCTCCACAAACAAGAAAAGTCACCGGTGTGGGTTGCGCGACTCCGGTGTTATGCTTCGTTTTAACGCCATTCGTAGCGTTAAACCGAATTGTTTAGCGATAATTGAGTAGATTAACACGCGATAATAATCGTCTTCCGCGTGGCAAAAATCAATGAACGTGATAATTTCGATTAATTGACGCTCGTGTGACTCCTTTCGAGATAATGAGACTTAGAACGTGGCGAGTTATCTGCAACTTTAAAAATACGACACAATGGACTTCATTGTAGTGCCTGTAGAAAGGGGGGATCGGTAGTAGCCACTATCCACTTAGTTGCAAACTACTAATTAATGGGTATTTCGGGGAATTTCTTAGTAGGAATGTAGGTAGAAAAATCACTAAAGGATACGATAATCTCTGTTATCGCCGGTATTAAAGTCTACTGTCGATTTTTAATGTAATTTATGTTAATAATAAACTTCCAAGCTCAAAGTGTACAGGTTTCCTACTATCCACGGAGGTTTTCCTACTAGGTTTATACTGTAGAGAGGTAGGTAGGCCTTTATCGAGTTTAACCCGTTATGGTTTGGAGGTTTCTACGGTATTAGGAAACAATAGAAACCTCTATACAAGCCGTAACTTAGATCTAGTTCTGTTATTAACAATAATAAAATGCTATACTAATTAAATTAGTTTTAGTAGGTGTTAAAGAGATTCTACTAACATTAATAAAAGAAATAAATCTACTATTTTATGTAGTGTTTTGAGGTTTCTACTACATTCGGAGCATAGTTTTTCACTAGAGCTGAAGTTAGATGAAGATCCTACTATCCTACTGTTTCTATCTAATCCTACTAAGATAGAGGTTTTTGTCATTAATGGATCTAGGATTTTTATAAAAGAAATTTTCATGGTCATTCCACGGACCCCCAGGCAATTGCCCCTTTTTGCCCGTAGGATAACGCGCCACCATTTAATAACGAGTTCAAACTATAATTTCGGAGAATTTTTTATTACGATTCACAGGGGATTTAGTTAGAAATGTTTAGTAGGAAAGCGGATTCACTAGAAACTGCTCGTATTCTCAACAATTGAACTTAGTAAGAGATGTCGGAGGACTTTTCTCGATTGAGATTTAGTAGGAAACCACCATTACTAACTGTTAATTTAATTTACTAGAGGATTTCGCCATTTTACACCTAATAAGAAAATCGTTACGTATCGATTGGGCAGAAACACATTTACAAATTTGTTTGTTTTTTCCTTCCTTCGACATTGTTACGTTCCAGATAAAAATAAAAGAACACAGACGTTACTTCCGGGTGGAGTGGAATTCTCGCGCTCTGATGGACCTCGGGGACGATTTTGATTTATTATCTGATCTCTAAATGTTTGGGGATTCCTCTAAGGAGTGCTCACCTACTTCACCTTTCGGTTATCTTCAATCTCTCACCTTCTACTCTCGCTTTATTCTTCCCGTTACGCCGTATACTTATCTAATTCTCCGAACATCCTTGTGATTAGGTGTTGAGGGATTTTAAATTGTCGTTCGGTACCGAACACACCGAAGTGGTAGTGTTTAGTGAGAAATGTTGGGTAATTTAACACACGACCAACTCTCTCGAATCGAACTAACACGAAGAAATGGTGCTATTTATGCAGTTTTAACCCCTCTTAAACTAGAGTGACCCATAAAAATTCTAAGCGCCACACAAGTTTACCAGTATTGGTGTTACTGTAGAGTTTAGGGGTGGTAGAGTGCAAAATTATAGGCTACAGGCCTAGACGAAAAAACGTAACAGGTTCATACTCTTGTTCGAGAGGGGAATGACGAACGTACAGTACGTAACGTGTTCATCACAGTTTATCACTAAGCAAATAGACACTTAAGTAATTGTGTATTAATAAGCAAGTAATCTACTTGGCACTTGTTACAAATTAACTTCTCGTTTATTTTATATCAGAAAAAGAGTTGGAAGAGGTGTATAGCCTGTCGTTACGCTTATATAACGAGAAAACGACGTAACAAAACAACTTTAAGACGTTTAAATCCCTTATAATGCGTGAATTATTCATCTCGGATATTCAAAAGTACGCGGCTTATCTTTAGCATTTGAAGACATTTAAGCGTAACGGTTACACCGAAACGAATCACAAGAATAATTACTCGTGCAGAAATGATGTAGAATCAAATGTAAGAGCGGTAAACCCTACAAAACTGAAGAAATTTCGAGATTATGATACACCGGAGAAGGTAACACAGAGATGTTACGATGATAACGATTTAAATGAGAAACAGTTTATTACAAATAAGAATAAACGGCTTCTTAATGGAAAATTCTAATCATTAGAGTGTTAAAGTCCTCGGATTTCTCTTCTCGTCCATCGTCAATATTGATTCGTCGTAGATCGGATGACATTTGGAGCGTGACAACGGAGTAGTGGCGCGTGACGTTGGCTTCCCCACCCGAACGACGCCATCAAATTTTGGTCGATCACCTCGGGACCACCCCGAACATCTGTTGATTGAAGCCAAAAAGGCGAAGGCGTAATAAATATAACTATCGTTATAAGTGATGGGATGGACTCTGCAACACTTTATTATCCTAATTATCATAGGAGGTAAGAAAGGTAAAGGACTTTTAACGAGGGTTGCCATATCTCACCTTGACAGCCAAATTAAAAAACTCAACTACTAAGAAGCTACAGCGTATAACTTGACAAAATTTTATAATTATGTGCCCTTCGTTTATACTTTGCCAAGTTACTTCTTCTCTTCTACACTACAAGCCTCATTGTTCAGCCATTCATTTTATAATTTATGAAGCGTTTTACCATACAATTTTCATATTTATACGCATTTTCTACCATTTTACTGTAAAATTTTATAATTTACGATTTGCCTGTTGGAGTTACTTATCTTTTTCACTAATAAACTATCGTTGACTAATACAAAACTGATGGCGTAACCCACGCTTCGCTGTTGTTCTTTGATACGTAGTTTACAATAAGTAGCGTATAACATGTTGTATCAGTTATTCTTACGTTAAAAGATATAGCTACGGGCAAATCTATACGTAACACGTTCGTCGCTGCGTTATCATTAGGCAAATATATACACACTAAGTGACAATACTGCTAAGCGCGTAAGGATAAACAGAGCCATAAGTATAGCTTAGGGCCTCGAGTTACGAGGGATTTCGTTCTATTCTCGAATACAGTTTATACACATTGCCCGTTATTGTTTGGCGAAGGAGGAAGGGCCTCTCGTAGATATCGCAGCATAGGAATACAATCCGAGGGTACACTAAACAGTAACGTAAAGCTACATCGTGGGTTTTGATCCTATTAAGGCCTTCTTTTAGAAATGTATTAATTCCGTAATTTCTTCAAAGTTCTAATGGGGAAAACACGAATTTCTTATAGTAAAATAGCAAATAACAATCCGGTTTAAAAGTTAAAAAAGCAAAGGCTCGTGGCTTCGATACATTCTCATCTTTCTTAGGGAGTGATATATTTGCTACACCCGCTGCATGAAATGACATTTGTCACTCTTGCCCACAGGCTACCCTTTAGCAGAAACCATTCAAACTCATTGTTATTTTTTTTTTAAATACGAAAGGCCATCTCTTAAAGCCCACTAGTTCTTTCCTTATTTAAATCGACAATAATTACAAAACAATAGGTTTTTGTAGGCCTTAACACGTATTAACTTACGAAGATTAGGAATAAATATATTTTCTTGGAAGTTTCTCGCGAGACAAAATCTTTAGCATAATTTTTTCCGTCATAAACATAATATTTGACAACTGGGATTCATTTTTTATAGGCAAGAAGTGATTAGAAAGTGATGGGATAAGCCTCCATCTTTGCGGGGTCGGGTCTTACGATCACTTAATAAATCAATGTCGCTCACACGATGATAAATCTTTCTGTCACCAAGAGCAAAAGATACATAAATCTTTCCACCGGGCCACATTATCATTCCGTGAATATTATTACAACTCTGGCATCGGCAGAAGAACGATAAAAATTAATTCGGGTTTAATTTTCAAAAGGAATAAAATTGGTGCGAAGATGAATTTTAAGGCCGCATCGCGAGACTAGAAGTGGGGAATCGATTTGTTGCCCGGGAAGCATTCATCCGCATCTCGATCTCCCACAAAGAACTTCCTCCGTAGGAGGCTAATTATGACCGACCTTGTCTACCGACCTTTTACTAAAACTCCTTCTAATCGCCTCCCTTAGCTTAAATTTATGCAAATTCGTCCAAATAAAGTAACGTTTTGTTTTCTTTTGTCCGCGCTGCGGGAGGGCCTTTTTTAATTATACGCATCACCCCGTAAATCCAACGTTCGGATTCTATCCCGAATCCTCCAGAGCGGTAGTTTGACGCCTTCACCGCCTCAACCATCCGGCCTTCTACTTCAAAAAATGGAGTATTATTTACGCCCATTGAGCCTATTTTTACCATAATGCCAATGTGATCACGCTGTATATGATTAACTAATACCATAAGAATCTCGCCTAGCTTACATCTATGATGTTAATTGGTGGTGGTGGTGAAAATTGCACCACAAATACAGACGCTCTGGTGTAATAGTTTTTATTTTTACCACGAATATTCCCCCAATTACTTTTACCATAAGTAACGACAAATTTTTTTACCACTTTTACGGACTCGAAGCGCGCTTTGACTATGGGTAAGTACTGGCACTATTAATAATAAAACAGCGCTTGGCGTAGGAATTTAAAGTTATTAAGTTGGAGCTATTACGGTATTAATTTGCGTTATTTAATTGGAAAGAGGGGAGGAGGGAAGACGTGATAAAGGAGTCAATAAGAGAAGAAGAGGCGCTATCATTTTTCCCGCAGTCGTGCAGCATCAGAGTAGACGACAATGCACACGACAATCAAACTGTCAGAGGCACGTGTCACTTTTTGATTGGAAGAGTCTAGTCACAACAACCACACGGTGATATGTGCAGCGGGGAGAAACCAGTCTATTATCTGCATTAGTAAAGCGTTAGCGGGCTCTCTTGTCTGTACGTCGGAGGTGTTGCGCCGTATATAAACCACTAACTACCACTAAAATCTAATGGAACTCTTAGCCACTAGGCCGCGTGAGCAATTTTTTTCCCCGACGAAAATTTATATTTCCTGTAGGGAAAAAATAAGAAGCGGAACGTCATTAGTGTGTGCATTGGGTCTCGTTAAGGGTGAACGTTGTTAAAATGTGAACAGGATGTGGCCGAGAGTGGACGAACGGTTTTCAATGGTTGGCCCATTACGTTCAACAGATCGAATCGAGAAGTCGTGTCTCGTGACGTGGCCATCCATTATTTGGCCACCTTCGTTTATTTTGCATTTTCCATTCACCCCGGTGACAGTTCGCTCGAATATCAATGCGAAATATCACAAAATTTCGATCGATATACGCATATAATTAGTTTAAATTCGGTATAAAGTCACTCCGATGCGGAGCGGATGACATTTTAACACGAAAAGGAACACGTCTGAAGCTAGATTAAAAATAAATTTAGGAGCCAATTCGGCTCCTCTTTCCAAATAGATTATTAAATTCATTAAGCGGGTAAGTAAACACGTAAGTTTAGCTTAAAACTTAAACTAAGCAACAACCGAAAACTTTTTTATATTTTTCCCCCACCCAGGGTGGACTAAAAGTCAGTTAACCGTCTCCTTTTTTATCACGTCTCTATGTACGTTAAAAATCACGCCGTTCTAAACTTAGTTCACCCGAAAACGTTCTCTAGAAGCCTATAAAAACGGTAAGCCGACTTTTGGGACCTCCTACGGAATAGCTTTCGTACAAAGTGTAATTTGTACACGGACACCGACCAGCCTTTTCTACGCAAACAAACAGACATTCCACCCGTCAAGGGGCAAAATTTTCAATTTGAAATTAGGAGAACGTTACATAATTTTCGGCAATTAAAGGGCAAAAATATGAATTTTTAAAAGGTCATAATAAACGATTCCCAAAGGGGGGTTGTGGACTTCCAGTTAAGAAATTGTCCCATTTAAGTGTTAGAAAGCCCGGAAAATTCCCCACGTCGACGAGGCTCGAACCCTCGACCACCGGGGGATCGTTCAAATACAAAAAAAGGGATCAAAATGTGAATTATTTTAAGGATAATTTTAAAAAAATCACAACATAAAGTTAGTACAAGTCGACCCCCCTATAACACTGTTGATAATTCCGTTTTATATGAATTCCGTGTTGTACGAGTCACTTAGATTTTACAAATAAGTGTGCCGGGCTGCGAACGGCTCACGTATTTGTAAAATCTAAGTGACTCGTACAACACGGAATTCATATAAAACGGAAAAATCAACAGTGTTATAGGGGGGTCGACTTGTACTAAACTTTCATCCAATTTTTTTTACATTGCAGCCGAAGATATTTATTTAAAAAAAATTGAAACGATTTTAGAGGAGATTTTTGGAAGTTTTAAATATCAATAAACCGTTAAAGGAATTAAAGAATTTAAGTGGAGAGAGTGAAGATGGAGAAGATGCAAGACAAAATTCGTTAAAATCAAAGTTACATTATCAACAAAGAAGCTTCAAAAACTTCCCAATTCTTTTTTAACGAAGGTAATTTTTTTTCTTTTTATATATCTGCTGTTTACGGCAATTTTTATAATTAAAAGCACTTTCCAACTTAAGAAATAGTTTTTCGGAAATCGAATTTTACCAAATTACTCGTCGGGAAACGACGAAAATACGCTAAAATTCCAGTCAATTAATGCGAATTTCGAAAATATTGCGCTATTTTAAAATGTTTATTATTTAAAATATAAAATTCTCAAAAAGTAAATTTAATTTATAAAAAAAAGGTATACATCGTATAGGTCGAGTTAATTATCTTTCCGCCGCCATGTTTAATTAAGACGGACACCGACGGATATAAAGGCGTTAAGAGTTTTTATTTTATTTTTATAACTTTACAAATGATAATTTATGTCACTCAAACTTTACCATTTTTCTTTTTCTTTTTTATCGTTACGGTGGAAGATTTGTATCAATTTTTCGTAAGTGACAACGTGTCAGTCGCGACGCTTCGCATGGTGTGGCGGAGCAGCGGTGAGAGAGTTCTATCGGGGTTTTTTACTTTTTTTAAATTAAAATTATATACGAAAGAAATGGCGCGTTACGAGAGGCGCCCGGCAATAAATAAAGTTAAAAGGAGGAATTATCGCTTAATAAAGACTCGAATGTAGAATATTTGACGACGAAGGTTTATTGTAATTGGTTTGGGACGGGTGCAGAGTCATTAGAGAGTCGCCAAGCAGCTAAAGTGAGGCCAAGTATTTCTGGAACTCTCCATCTCTGGGCTGGAAGAACGCGCGTTTAATAACGACCGAGACGTCTCTTATCGGCCACCACCTTCTCCACCAATTTGTCATCCTTCCTTCGTGAGATGTCACGCTTCGTGTAATCATTACTGCTTCGTTAGTCACGCTGTTAAAAAAGCTACGTTCCTTCGTGAGTCGCTCGTCTTTTTTCCTCTTCTTCCTTCTCTAAATCTTCACCTCTCTTTCTTCCATTTATAAAATTTCTTAAAAGGGTGCAACCGTTTTAATTAAGTAAAATTCACCAACCACCAACGACAGCCAAATGCCGAAATTCTTACTAAAATACAGTCGGCCCCCTATAATTCCGTTTTATATGATTTCCGCGTTGTACCAGTCACTTAGATTTTACAAATACGTGTGCCGGGCTGTAAACGGCTCACGTATTTGTAAAATCTAAGTGACTCGTACAACGCGGAAATCATATAAAACGGAATTATCAACAGTGTTATGGGGGGTCGACTTGTACTTCTTTTACTTGATGTTTGATAGTTTATTAATTGTAGTAAAAGTATTAAAATGTTACGCCGGTTTGAGAGAATACGTAACAATACTTTGAAATGCAGTGACGATACTTTAAGTGACGAACTTAATGGTTTTTTTTAAACTTAAACTTTAGAACTTGATACACCGAGTAAAACTGAAGTTAAACCATTACTTTGTTACAAAATTTAATGTAACAAACACAACATAAATCTGTGTTAATCCGTAATACGGGCAAATCTTATTTCGTTTCTGTATAAAGTAGCGGGGGAAGGACGTAACGTATTCGCTTCTACGGCCTATATTAATTAAATATATAAATGTTATTACTGAATTTTCGTGTTTCCTTACATTTTTCATCTAGTTCTTTGCGTCTTATTTTTTTCTTGCGTCCAACCTTTGTTCCTCGCATTATCGGAGTGCGAACCTATTTTTATCGGATTAAATTAATAATAATCACCTGTATCAAATTCGAAATATGGGAAAATTAAACCGATAAAGTTGAGGAACGTTCGTATAGGAGTTGTATTAACTCGGCACTATTTATAGTCTATACAATTTTTTCATCTCGCTCCTCATTTATTCGTCCAGTCGAATGATTTATTCCCGGTTATGGAACTTTATTAAACTCTTTCCGTTCTGCCAGCGCTAAGAGAGCCACGGCGCCCCATTCCGGGTCCGCGATGGGGCGTTGGGGGTGAGGGACGGGGCCCGACTCCAGATGGATCCCGGATCCACAGCCGTCTGGTTATAGGGACTGAATCAAAGTATAAACACATCCTTTTCCCATCCTGATTTTATACTGTTATAAAAAGTTCACGCTCAATTTCTTTTTGGCTAGTTTCGGTCCACTCGGTACACTTCGCAGATCAATGTACAGTACATCACCCTTCTTAAAGCCGTGTTCGACATTATCCATACGATACACGTTCACAGATACATATAGTAAATACACAATACATATGTATAATTCAATAGGGGTTGACGTGTATATATACGAACCCCGTTTATCTGTACTTCTGAACATTGAATAGGCCTACTCCCAACGTACGCGCATTCAAACGCGTATCACCCGCTTCACACGCACGATTTACACCACGTTCACCATACCTAATCGATAATTTCAACCTACTCGGACCAACTTTTTCGACAACTCGAGCGTCACTTTCTCGATCAAACTTTGACCTTTATTTCTTCTCCAATATATACAATAATTCGAAAGTAACCACCACCCACGACATATAAATGGAAGAATAAGTGGCGGGTCTTCCTCGTCTGTCGGTTCTCTCGAAGACACAAAACAGACGATTTTAACGAGTCTAAAAGTTAGGACAGACGAATGGACATTCCACTAAGGTGCATACCGAGCACTTAATTAGAGTGAAGGATGGAGAAGAGTCTCGTGCATTTATTGTCGTTGGAGGCAACAGGCGACCGGGCAGTCCATCATCATCGATAGAAGGATCAGACTGGCTATACAGGAGAAGAGATAAGCCCCCATTGGCATTTGATGAAGCGCTGCTTTCTGACATATCTCTGCAGCTCCTTTCATCCATCACTTCTTTATAACTCGCTTCCGTTAGTGGAATTCATTAAAATTTCTCTCCGACCTCCTTCCCTTTCACTTGTTTATCTTCCGTTCGTGCTTTTAAATATGACCTCTATTCTTTAACCTTTACTATAGACACATTATAAAATATACATACGCCTACTTATGACATTTTTAAAATAATATCTCTAGTTTTTCATTTAATTAGCATACATTTCGATCATTTCCTACCCTTGCCTCGTGTCCTCCACATTCCGTTTTTTATTGTTTTCATTTTTCGTAACGAACGTCTGTCCGTATGTCCGACCTTTACACTTTATTTTATCAACATTGCTCTACAGTTTATCATTTTAAAACTGTTTATATTTTCTTGTAACTCACTCCCCATAAAATGAAGTTAATTGTCCCATTTATCCCAATTTGATTCGGATCATCACGTCGGATTCTGCACCACCGCATATTTTTTTTTAATAATACGAAAATCATTGCTGTGTTAACTCGGAAATAAATTTCTTGAAAAATTTCCCCGTCAAATCGGTGTTTTGATGAAGGGATTTTTCGAGGAAACGAATGAAACAATAAACTTTTAAGCATCTCCATCGAGGACAAACCCGGTAATTTCGGTTGGTGTGGAGAAAGTGAGTTGAATGACGAGCTCTCCAGTAGGAGGAGGAGAGCGTCAGACCGGAAAGGAACCACTCTGCTTGATGAAAACGGCCATTTAATGGCAGGAAGTCTTAACTTCCATCCGCCACCTGTAGTCTTCTATCATCCAGAAGCAAAAATCGCTACAGTTCTGTCGCAGTTGGCACTAAATCTACTACAAATTACGCATTTTTCCTACACTTTAAAAAGAAACAACTCTATTCTGTCGTAATTTATCCTCACCCCGATTCTTAACACATAATTAACCCTTGTATACTGTCGCAGAAGCTTGATTTCTGCAGGCGTTACCGTCAGCAAACTCGTTATTCGGCTCTTCTTCGTCTGACGAAAATTGAATATATTACCTTTACGTAACGTTTTAGTACTTTAAAAGTGTAACCTACTTGTTGCAAACCCTGTATTGTAATTTAATTTGGTATCATTTATTTACTTAACGTTGCAGGAGAGCGCAAAATTCAGGATGACCCAAAAAGAAACGTCAATTTTCAATTTCTGCACCAACCTGCTCGAAAAATTCCGTTGTTCTCGGCGTTTAATCCTGCTCATTGTAGCTGTAGCATTACTCCTGGATAACATGTTGCTCAGCACAGTAGGTAAGTCAGTCCGTAATTTACCATCAGCGTTACTCGAAATTGCATCACACTAAAAACTGTATGCTCCCAATTTCAGTACCCATCATTCCGGACTTTTTGCACAGACTCGAACACAACGACACTGTAGTTTTATACGAAGAGACGACTGTGACGATGGAAACTACAACTGTGGCTAACTCGTGTAACCAGGATCGCGGTTACCCTACTATCTTGCCTGTAAATTTGGAAACCACAACTACAGTCGATGAAACCACCGTTATAAGCAGGAAAGAGGTTCGACACATGCAACTGTTGAACGAGAACGTAGAGGTTGGTGTCATGTTCGCGTCCAAACCGGTGGTACAGGCCATCACTAATCCTTTCGTAGGACCTCTTACGAACAGGTTTGAACCTTTCTAATCCATCCAAATTCTTATAATGTTTGTAATACTGTAATACAGTAACAGCATTTATTTTACTAACCCTGTCTTCTCTTGTACTAATTTCTGTACAGTAGAAGCTAATTTATACTTTTATTAACTTATAGGATCGGTTACAGCATACCTATGTTTAGTGGATTCGTAATTATGTTTCTCTCTACTGTCAGTAAGTTAATTCTGTCTAATAACTTACTAATTACACTAATTTCTAATAAGTGAAAAAACCCTCTCATTCTTCACTTACAGCCTACAGCTGCGCGTGACATAACTATAAGAATATAAATTTAAGGGCTAATTTAATTATTATTTTAACATACGTCGGTACATATTTTTATTGCAGTACTTTTCATTTACAGTATTCGCTATCGGTACTAATTACGCCACCCTCTTCATTGCCAGATCTTTACAAGGAGTTGGTTCCGCATGCACTAGTGTTGCGGGTAAGGTTTAAAATTATAGAACTTAAACAACAATTAAATTTAATTAAAATAAATATTTAGTTATAGAGCACTGAACAAATTGTCGCGAGTGATGCAACGACATAAGCTAACGAAGAGTTTAACCCTCCCTGTCGACTTGTCTTTTTGCCCGAGCTTCACAAGAAAATCACACGTGCCACAGATTTAAACGAAAACTGCTACTGTATTACCTGTTTATTACCTGTCAGAACAGCTTGCAAGAGTTACACGTTCTTTGCTTTTTTTCACTACGTGACACTAATCACCTTTTCAACCCCTGTTTTGTCCTGCAGACATTTAAAAAAATAAACTCCGTTCCGTCTGCGTTTGTTCTGTACAATTTCTGGTAAACTTAGTGCGGTGGTTTTTAATCGAGGTGTTACGAAATGGATTGAAGTAGGTAACATACTTGGGCGATCTGTCCAAGGGTGGTGCCTCCCGGAGAGACTTCCTATGGGAAACTGGCCCCTGTTAAGGTGTTGGAGTGAAGAAAAACCCGGAAAACTCCAAGTAATCAGCCCGTTAGCGAGGCGCTAACCCGCGACTAACTACCGGTATTCAGTGGTTTTATGCACTCGGCCATGGACAGTTTTCCAAAATTGTCTCCTTGTTTCTCAGATATAGTACTCAATGCCACGCCAAATTCTTAATTCCTAATTTTCCTTTACGCTTTTCTCCACGGTCTTCGGGGACCGTCCATTCTTAAACCGCCCCTTCCCTTCCGTTCTGTACAATGATGTACTTTTCGCAATCCCCCCTTAAATTGTACACGTAATTAATAGACGGGCCTTTGTAATGGATACCATTTTTGCTATCGACAAATCTTTAATTTTCTCTCGTCCGTCATTTTTATCTCTATTCTTCGGAATAAAAATGGCGAATACACCGATTAACCGGTCACTATCAGCGATAAAATTTGATTATTAGTTACAATTAATTATAATTCCGTGTCCTACCCACAATATAATTTATAATTCCGTGTCCTACCCACAATCGTCATCATCTTCACGACCATTTGACAATTTCGCACTCTCGAAACAGTACAACCGATGAAAGAGTGAAAGTCAGCAACGCGTTATGGATCTCAGAGGCCCTAAACAACTTTTGAGGCTTCAAAAACGTATCTACGAGTTAATCAAAATTTAGAAAATAAACAACTGGGCATAATGTATACTATAGAAGGCATATTTAATAAATATCTACTGTTTAATTTTTCTATTTCTTAAAAGCAGAGAGTAATTTAGTAGACGATCAACTCTTCTCTATCCTACATAGATGTTACTGTAGGGCCCTATAAACAGAGAATATATTTGTCTGTAGGATCTTAATAATAACAAATTATTATAACTTAATTTATATATATATATTACTTCACGGAATTCGTTTCTCATTGGCAGGAATGGGTATGTTAGCCATGGTATATCCTGATGATAAAGAACGAGGTAACGCCATGGCTTTAGCATTAGGTGGTCTGGCACTCGGAGTGTTAATTGGTCCACCATTCGGTGGAGTCACGTATCAATTCATGGGAAAGGCCTTTCCTTTTTGGATACTAGCGGCTTTGGCATTACTCGACGGACGTAATTATCACGAATATTTTGTGTTTAATGTCTTATACAGTTATTGTTTTATTGAATTAATTATTAACTTTTATGCCGTTTCAGTTTTACAGTTAGTTGTACTAAAACCTAGAGTTATGAAGGAAACTCAAGAAGGTACTTCGCTCTTCACTCTTGTTAAAGATCCTTACATCCTCATAGCGGCAGGTAAAACGTCACCGCATATTTTAAGATGGAAAAGATTCCAAAAATCGCTAATTTAAAGTGTTTTACAGGAGCTTTGGCCTTCGCAAACATGGGCATATCTTCTTTAGAGCCATCTCTCCCTCTGTGGATGATGGACACGATGAGTGCGCCAGAATGGCAGCAGGGAGCCGCTTTCCTACCGGCCAGCATATCGTACCTCATCGGAACCAACATTTTCGGGCCCATGGGGCATAAAATGGGAAGGTAATATGATAAAAATGAGAGTTATCACGGTGATTATTTAAATCCGACAACCACAATATAATTGCAGATGGTTGGCAACATTAGTGGGTCTCATCATCATCGGGACGTGCGTCGTTTGCGTGAGTATAGTTCACTTATTGGAATAACCATGGGTTACGTAAACTTATTTCAATTAATTTTCTTAGATCCCAATGGCAAAGACGTTCAATCATCTAATTCTTCCCAATGCCGGAATTGGATTTGCAATTGGTCAGTGATTTAAACATTAATAAATTACTCTGTTCAATTAATTAAAATAATGTTTTCTGCCAACAGGTATGGTCGATTCTTCCATGATGCCAATGCTGGGTTATCTGGTGGATGTTCGACATACGTCAGTTTACGGTAGCGTTTATGCAATTGGGGATGTTGCACTCTGTGTTGGGTTTACTTTCGGTAAGAACTTACCTATAGCCAAACTGTGTAGCGAATAACAAGTTAAAAACTCATAAACTGTAGTTGGATGAAAGGTTTCTCAGAGCCTCGGCTCTCATTAAAGCTATAGTTTAGGGCCTCGTGCTACAAAGCTAAAACTTAAGATACTCGGGCTTTTAGGTTTAGTAATATTTGTTGAAGAGCGAAGGCCCTCTCATACTGTATATATTATTGCTTAGAGGCCAAACAAATAAGGCTGTGGTCAGAATACGAAGAAGTTTCAAATTATTTTTAAACTTTATTCTTTCGTTATTGAGCGAATTTCCTATAAAATTACAATATTAGTCAAATATACTATCGAGTAAATACTCTATTATATAACTAACGAGTTGAATTTTGTAGGTCCTTTACTGAGCAGTGCCATAGTGAACACCCTGGGATTTCAAGGGTAAAGTTTTGTTAAGATTTTTATATATTTCGATAAATCGAAATAATTTTCCGTAAGAGATAATTAAAATAGAATTTCTTACATACAGATTAGTATACACGACAGGGGTAATATGTTTTTTATACGCTCCCCTATTGCTGCTACTGAGAAAAGTTCCAGCCAAAGATGAAAATCAGGTATGAAGTAAAACATTTAATTATTTTTAACGGACGTAAAAAATTACATAAGATGGCCCACAATTCAGTTAACCGTGTGTGTTCTGGGTAAACTTACGAACACGAATCATACAGTAAACCGAGTGTAGAATAATTAGTCGAAAGTAATTTAGTGTTTTAAAGTGGGTAACTGATTTTTGGGCCACCCGTAATTGGATTTTTTCTAAATTTGTAAGTATTTTTTTTTATTACAGTACTGTTGATGAGAGCCGAGCATTTGCTTGAGATAGAAACGTGATTCATAATATACAGAATCAATTTTCGCAGCCAAATCCTTAAGGATTTAAACAAAACTGGATGCGAATATGTTTTAAAATGAGCTTAATCTATGAAATAATTTCTCAGGAGTAAATCTTTTTCTAAGTCGGAGATGTTCTATTTGTTTCTTCTGTAGTCGTTTTGAGAATGCTGCTACCGAGTACATTCCATAAGGATATTAAACTAATAAAAATATTTGTATAGTCGTAGTTTTATATGGTGGTCTCTCTTCCCGAGCGCTTTGCCCTTTAACTTTCTCTTTTACACTTGCGTAAACGTTCTGTTATGATTTAAGAAGCGCAGTATTTTTGTTGCTCAAAATTGTAATTTCAATGTGATTTTACGGATGACGAAATCGTTTTTATCCTTCGCTTATGTCGGTCATCTCATCGAGGTATCGGTATCATCCTCCAACAGACATAATTATGGCTACCCTACATCTTATACTACATTGGTGTTTTTGTTAATCTAAACCACAAGAGATGGAAAGTAGGATGGCTGGCTTCCCGACGATTTATGGTGAAAGCGTGCATTGTTTTCATCTCGCGGACACTAAGCGTTATAACACGAAATTATGTAGTATTTGAAGCATTAAGTAGAGATCACTTTTACAAATATACTTTGTTTTTTCTAGTTTCTTCTAAACGACACGACTATACGCTACATCAGCTACACCAACGAAGACTCCCCCGAAGAAGAGAAACCCGTAAAAGAATGGGTGAAGTAAACTCGCCTGTGTTAATTACCCCATCCGACATCGATACGAGAAGACAAAATAAATATTATTTTATGTTGGTTATTCGTTTTAAGATTGATATACTCGAGCGATAAAATTAATACGACGAAGAGTATCGACGATAAGGCCTATCAACGATCTCGACGCTGATTGTCGCTCGTGTGAATCGACTTTTACGGTCGTGTAACTTACGTGTCCTAATTGTTTTCGAATTTGTTGAAAATTACTCGCTGTTCTTAACGTAGAAAATGTGTAAAGGGCCCGAAAACGAAGACGACAATACGGGTTTAACCAATTGTCTGTGACGACGGCGCTCGTTGTAATCTTAACTTTGTCGCTCGTGTACATCGGCGTCAACAATAAATGTGATTATTTATACAAACAATGTCATTAGATTTGAACAAAATTATTCTAGAGAAAATTTAAAATTCAAAATATTTTCTTACTTATTTTTTATCACCGATTTTACTATCGAAATGTAACAAATTCGTTTAAAAAGTGAAGATTTAAAATAATAAAAGATTACAAATGAAATTTCATATTTATTTTTTTGAAAGAAAACGAAACAAAAATAAAAAATGAACTGCGAAAAAGTTCTATAAATGATTAATGTTGAAAATTGATGTTGTATTAAAATCATGTAAAATAATTATGTAAAGTTTTATTTTTCAGATTGTTAATATTGTACATAATTCCTAGAAATAGGCCTGTCGTGGCATTTAAAAAAATACCCCTCGTCGCCATCCGCAAATTAACGCTGCATTCAACGGATTGTAATCGTGTTGTTATTGTTTGATATTCTAAAAAACACCAAATGGGTTATGTAAATTTATGAGAAAGCAAATATATTGTTTGAAAGTTTACCTTGTCGTCTTTCTTTCCGTTAGATCCGTCACTGATTAAAACCACAAAACCGATACGCTGGTTTATTCGTATACGCCAACGGCCGAGAAGATACCTCCCGGGAGGGAGGTTCTTTATGGGAAACTGGCCCCAGTTTAGGAGTTTCCGGGTTCCCTAAAGTGAAGCAAACCCAGAAAATTCCACGCGGCCAACTACCGGTGTTCGTTGGTTTTATCCACTCGGCCACTGGTGGGCCAATAATGGGCCGGTTACGTACATTTTCTAGAGTTTTCTTCACCTAAATAAAATAGGGACCAACTTCTCGTAAAAAGTCCCTCCGGAAGAACTTGGCACACTGCCTAAATGCCGGACAGTGAGGAAATCTTGATTTGAGCGGTGCAAACCATGGTAATTTATGATAGTAGTACGCTGTAATTCGCCATTCTGTTGGGGTGTTGGTATCTTGCCTTAATGAATTAATTAATTATGTCCGAAGTTTAATACCTCAAATATGTTAAATTAAATTTCAGCGGCGACTACAGAAGACGTGACTAACATACTTTATCACTAAGAGAATTGTTTAGGTGGTAATATGCCGGGCGGTTAAGGCGCTAGCCTATTCTGGTATTAACAGCGAGTCCGGCGTGGAATCCGGAAGAGCAACTCCAAGACTTTTCGTGGGCGTAGAGACCCGTTTTTTTTTTTTTAATCACCGGTCGTTCCACCGTGGGCTGGCAAAACCCACGACGAGAATAAAAAAAGGCTTTGTTAGTGCCTTCGGAGCAGAAAGAGTTACAGAGTATCATATGTAGATTGGTAGGTAAGTTAGAAGGAATGTATATTGTAAAATGTGTAAAATGCCTTTGGATTTTCTAAATGGATTATGTTCGAGACACAAAAAGAAGAAAAATAAACTAAAATACGAATTAATTTACGCTAGATCTTTGATTTTACAACAGATACAGTAAATCTAGTAAATCGAGGCCGTGTTCGGTAACGCGGAACACCTAATTTAGAATTCTCGGTGGCTTACTGGGCAAAGATAAGAATGTTCCGAGCACCATTGAACAATTATTCTTAGTGGACAAAATGGTGGGCGAAGTTAAAATTACGATGGCGACAATTGTGGCAAACGAACTGGTGGAAAAGGACGAAGTAACCAATGCAATTATTCAAACGGAAGCTGCGTCAGATGGTGACGAAATTAATTGTAATCAACGAAATGGACCGTTATCTTCCGTTAAAATGTATTCGGCATTGGCGTGCGGTGACATTTGACGATGGGGAAGCCGTGCCGGCCCCGGATAGAATCGTTGGAAGCGTTATACGATATTTTGGTGTATAGCATCTACCAGCTTAACCGCGCGAGGTTGGTGCTCTGTAAAGCCCACGCGCCAAAGCCTATAATCTGGCCGCTTTACACCGTTCAAATATTTTGGTGGTGGAAGCGGTCCCGTATTCGACAATACGGATCTTTCATTGGAAATATGCACATACGCAGTAGCTAGAAACGACTTAGCAAGAATTTTACGTTACTGAACACGGCCCAGCATTTACATAAAGTTTACCCCATTTTTGAGGGTCTCAAAAAGTTCACATAGTGTCGTTTTGGGGGGGCTATATCTCGCGAAAAATCGCCCTTACTGGCACGGTTCCTTTGACTTTTTTGTTCCTATCGATACGCTCTACAGTTCCGTTAAAGTCCCGAACGCGTCACTCGGCCCTAGATTTGTACCATTTAAATATTAATGTCTAATAGATGTACTGTACTTACTGCGTAAAGTATTGGCAATGGCGGGTACGAAAGTGTTCGACATTCCTAACTTCCGACGATTTCGAAAATTCTTGGCTTTTGCGCTTTTTTATTTTCCACGAGATGGTAAGCGAACTTACAAAGTTTAATTGATATAACAAAGCAGACTCCGTCTGCGCCATTTTCGACTACTGGCACGTGGCCTATCTACTGTAGTAGCTGTTTATATTTATGGCTGGCAGGTGGCGCGCGTTTCAATTGTACTTACTACAATTGAAATTCAATTGTACGGTAATTTCCGCACTCATCCATATTCATTGAATGAATGAATACGAATATTAAAAAATGCATAAGTAGCAACCACGTCGCGTAATAATTCCGTCACACCTGTCTACAGCCTAAGTAGCTCTTGCCCGAGGTGCAGGTAAGAAACTTTAAATCGTTAACTAAACATTTTACTATTTAAATTTTAAACAGTACAGTATATCCCTCTTATATGGCCCAACTGGTTTCTGGAAAATTGGCGGTCCACTTTAATAATACTCCAAACACGCTAAGCTTTAACTTATTAGAGGGTCATTCAAATACGAGTCTGCGCTAGGGAAGGGGTTAATGTACCGAACACCTATTTTACAGAAATGCTTGATTTTATTATTAGAGGTGGCAGGATTTTAGAGATCGCGTCGATCGCAGATCGACGCGATCTCTAAAATCCTGCCACCTCTAATAATAAAATCAATCTCTAAAAATTGGCAACACCATATTAGAATGACCTCTTACTGCGGGTCTGGAAACCCATTACGGATAACCGTAATGGGTTTCCAGACCCGCAGTAAGTGGTGGAGCTTGACATAACCGACATGGCCATCACCGAAAAATTCCTGGAATTTTTTTTTTCAGACCTAACCGGATTCGATTCCTAGTTTCCCAGAGTGGCGGGCTACAATTAACCATTCGGTCATCGTTTTGGGCGTGTTAGTAGAAGGTACCGATCACTGGCTACGTATGGCGTGATATCGGAGGCATTCGTAGTATTCGAATGTATTTTTTTTTCAGAATATTATTGCGAAAGGAAAGGGTTATAGGCGCTTAAGCCCCCATTCACACAGAAAAATCAAAATTTAAGTTTCGCGCAGGTTAGAAATCGGATATAACGCACGCGACACAACGCAGTTCGCGCGACACCGACATTTATTGCGTTACATAGCATAATTAAGCTGAATTTAGGTTCTCGCGTGTAGCTTCTAGCGTGCAGCAAAATGACCTCATTTTGTCCCACGCTAGAGGCTACACTCGAGAAGCTCAAATCCAGATTTACTCTCGATACGCGATTCCAGACACCGTCCAAACGATGGTACTTCGGCGTACGCGCTAGATCTAGACATTAGTGTCGCCGCGTAGACGCTTTAATATGGAAATTTTATGATATACGCGATAAAAGATTTTCGTGTTTGTCGAGACAAAACCGCAATACAGAAATAAATGCTCCTATAAAAGAGCAATATTATAATTAGGAAATTATAAATTTTCCGAGTTTTGTTCACGTACGTAACGCTTAAATAGGAACCAGTTTCCCATAAAGGTCTTTCCGGGAGGCATCCCTTTCGGCGGATCGCCCACGTGTCGCATTGTCGTAACCAAATAAACCAAAGCAAACAAACCAAAACCATTATTATGGGCTCATCGTATTTCTGTGCACGAATTACAAGTAATTTCGATTTAGCTCTAAAAATGGTGATTTTCAATAAAATGTACTAATTTTATCACGAATACATTCATTTAATATTAAATATCTTTACGAATTTGAATGTATTGCAATACTTTTTACCAATGATTTTGCTAGTTTGATTTCAGGCCGTTTAATGATGATGAAATAATGATTTTTCCGCTTATTCTGCAGAATTTGAACACCGAAAAACAAAGGTTTACTCGTATACGTAAGATAATGTATAAGGCGCATCATTCCAGCATCTCGGATGAAATTCGACATTCCGAAAGCCGCGCAGGAAATTCCCGAATTTTCTTACAGACAGGAAAGATTTTCGCAATATTATGCGTAAATTTAACGTAAACTACTACAAAACGAAATTCTATTCGCTGCGAAATGATGGGTAAAGGAAATGAGAGACGTCGAAGAAGAATGCCCCGTTTTATGTTATAATAAATGGGTCGGCGGGTGACAGAATTTCGGTAAATAATATATGTAAGCCTTTGATTTTTTTTAGCGAAGCGCGTACTAAATTCTTTCGTACTATGTAAGTGTCCCGTGATAAAAAATGTTGGAAAGCGCTGCGTAAAAGTAAAGTAAGTAATAGTAATTAATGTAACGTATGCGTACGTTTCTGCAATGCAGGATCTTCTTAACAGCAATATAGACCTCGCCACCACATTTAACACTAATTTTCTGATCACTCTCCGCGGCGAGTGATTAGAAAATTAGCGTTAAATTGTGGTCTGCGCAAATTTAGCACCGGGCTGCCGGGCGTGCCCGGCACCGATGCGCTGCTGGAAAGATCTCCTGTTCCTGGATAAATGTTAGTTTATAACTTTTATTCAAATTAAACAAATAAATATTTTTATTTCTTTTTTTATTGCGAATTTGACGAAATAACGAGTTTCGAACAAGTATTTAAGACAGTCACTTCACTAATTTATTATGTATATTAATAGAGACGGATGACATTGATGACGACGACACTTGTCTCTAATAACTTTTATGACATATTTAATATTTCTGTTCATCGTTAACTCATCATTTAAAAAGAGTTCTTTCGATTATAGATTTTCGGGTTAGTATTTTCAAAGAATTCCATGTATTTTAATTGATTAATTATTTTATACTTTTAATCACAGATGAGTGAGCGAGGGTTGGTTTGTTTTTGTTTTGTTTTGTTATGGCAACGCAACAGTTGAGCCATCTGCCTAGGGAGAGTATCTCCCGGGAGGCCTTTTCTAAGGGAAACTGGCCCCTATTTGGGCGTTACTGACGTGGAGAAAATCCGGAAAATTCCACGTGGCGGGCCCGTCCGAACCCACTTACGGTTCAAACCGTACTTCAATGCGTTTTTTTAAAGAGTTTTTAAATTTTTCTGGACTTTTGACTGACCCGGTATTTAAATTTGCGTAAAAGATTACACTAATTCTAAAAATACTGACTCGATTCATTGTTTTTACATTTATAAAAAGGATCTTTTTCGAGGAAAATGGTTATTGGAATTTGTACAACAGTTTTTGAAAGATTACGTTCTCGACGAGTAATTCTATTCACAGTAGCTACAGCCATTCTATTGGATAATATACTGAGCATGATAATAGGTGAGTATGGTGAATCCGAATAGATCTCGAGAGTACAGGGTAAGTGACTAAAATCGCGATAGTTACGTTGGTAGCAAATCCATTAGTGTATCGTTTCGGCATTGTCGAAATTACAGTGACAAAATTCGATGCCTGCTGTAAAGTTTAATTGTGTTTACACGAGAGAGTGAATATATGTAGCGAATGTATTGAATAACGATGGAATAGATTTTAAGTTTTCAGAAAATTTCGTAAAAATGACAAAAAATACAATGCATAATTTTCCTTTGTTTTCAGTTCCAATCATGCCCGATTATCTGTATAAATTACAACACAACGATACGGATGTATTTCCCGAATACAACGCAACGATGGCGATGGAAAGTTGTAAACACAACGACTCCTGTATTAATCGTAACATTCTAATTAATTCTGAAACAAAAGCCAACAACGGCGATTCCATAAAGGAAGATCGGGAAAAAATGAAACATTCGCAATTAATACAAGAAAATACGGAGCTTGGAATCATGTTTGCTTCTAAGTTTGTTGTACAAATTATAACAAATTATTTTGTAATACTTCTTATAAATAGGTAAGATTTTACTGAATAATTACTGAAATGATAATTTCCAATAACAGTTACGTTTAAATAATTATTATTATTCTGTAAAATTTCCAATTAAGTCTTCACCAGCAAAATCGTATATTTTTCAAACGTTTTCGGCTTTTTCGGCAACCATCGACGGGATACGTACGAATTAACAATGGAATATTTGAAATGTGTCTGTTATAAACGCGTGTTAATTAAGGAAGTTTTTATAAATTGTTAACGGAAGAAACAGAACATTACCTGTAAATTAACAGTAGTAAAACTGATACGTTTTTCCCCCTTAGTCATCAAACTGTATGAAAAGTATATGTTCAACAAAGAAGGATCACAATGGACAGTCCTATGTCGGACCAAACATAATAGTACATTCTCATATCATACTATACAAACGGAATATCGATGACGTGTTCATCATCCGAAACCCTAAACCAGATACCGAAGAATTCGTAAACTTGGTCGACGATAATCCTTTCGGGCTCGAGGTAAAAGTCGACCCCAGATCAGTGATAGCCAGGCACAAGACTAAAGGAAGAAGAAATCATCTTTCTAAAACCATCCTTTTACACTATTGTATATGCGTAGTTGTTCACGCGATCAATTCTAGAACCAAGTTGTGGCCTTTAAGATTCTAAACGTCAGACCACCTACACTTTGCAACGATGTAGAGAATACACGAAGGATTAGGAACATTACCATTACGTTAACAATCCGATACTCACATCACACCTCCCTATCCCAAAACGCGTACACCTTATCGTAAAGAAGTTGGTGTAGTGATATATAATAAACTTCGTACAACATTTATAAGAAAATAGCAAAAGGAAGAGACAGAAAATTGGTGTACGAGAGTAACTATACTTTGCAATCTCCTACATAACATAAGGTGGCTGCTGCAACGGCAAAAAATGCTTGAAAAGTAAATAATTTTGCCGGTAAACACTTATGTTCAAATTTTTCGTACAATTGAGAATCATCTGGGAACATGTCTTATGTATACGTTTTTAAAATTACAGAATGGGTTACAGCGTGCCTATATTTATCGGACTCATAACTATACTTCTGTCTACTATCAGTAAGTCAACTGTTACTAACGAAAGGATTACGCGAGTAACGATTTATTTTGTTTAGTTAACGAAAAGTTTTATTATAAAACAAGTAAATCTTGCGATAGTTTAACACGCGGCCATATAAATTTTAATTAGCAGTTTGTAAAAGTGAAAGTTTATCAACACGTATTAATTTATTTCTAGTTTATGCCATAGGTAAGAGTTACTTTATACTTTTCTTTTCGAGAAGTCTACACGGTGTCGGCTCTGCTTTCATTAATACTGCCGGTAAGTTTCGAAATGTCACTTAACGACGACAATTACAAAATAAGAAGAGCGACATTTTTAATGATTTGTGTATGTTTTCGTATACAGGAATGGGTATGTTGGCCAAAATATATCCGGATGATAAAGAACGAGGTAATGCCATGTCTATAGCATTAAATGGAGTAGGTCTTGGAATGTTAATAGGGCCCGCTCTCGGAGGAATTACGTACCAATTCATGGGAAAAGCCTTTCCATTTTGGATATTAACAGCTGTAATCTCAGTGGAAGAATGTGTGTCTTGGAATAAACAATGTTTCTAGGATTTATATGCTGAATATTTTAACATACCATTTCGCGTGTGTGAAAATTACATTATTTAACTAATGATTATATTTTCAGTGCTACAGGTAATAACAATACCACCTAAACTTAGTAGAGAAGTCAAAACAAACACCTCTTCGATAGTGTCTCTTATAAAAGACCCATATATCATCATCGCAACAGGTAAGTGTAAGAAGGCAGAAAGAAAATTAACCACTCTTTCGAAACTGGAGTATTCTTAACCCGTCCTAAAATTAATTGATTTATCAGTTCGATATTCTGATTCTAAATCGCAACAAAGCGATGTGTGACAAACTTTTAAATGTGTGTCATTTTTATAGGATCTCTAACAGTATCTAACATGGTATTATCGGCTTTAGAGCCATCGCTTCCAGTCTGGATGATGGAGAAAATGAATGCACCCGAATGGCAACAAGGCGTCACTTTTTCACCTCCCGGTGTGTTGTATTTAATCGGTACCTGCGTGTTTGGTCGCTTGGGTCATAAATTTGGCAGGTAAATACTAAATTTCCGGTTGTTTTATGTCGATAATTTAAATAACCGTAAATCAATATCTGAAGGTGGTTAGTAGCGACCGTAGGGCTTATCCTCACAGGAATAAGTGCGATATGTGTGAGTATGGACTAAATCTATAAATTGAACTGTTATCAGATAATGAATTCTCATTATCTTGCAGATTCCTATGGTGACAACATTCGAATTGCTGATTCCTCCCTGCGCCGGGGTCGGTTTTGGGATAGGTTAGTGAATAAAAATCTATTTTACAACAAAACTTTTATAAAAACTGATTGTATATTCAGGATTGGTGGAGTCTTCGATGTTTCCTATGTTGGGTGACATAATGGATGTTCGTCACACTTCTATATATAGCGATGTTTACGCTTTCGCCGATATTGCACTATGCGCTTCACTTATTTTAGGTAAGTAATTCTGTGTGTAACGGATAAAATAGGTACGTTTAAGTGGAAAACATGTCTATAATGTTTATAAACTGTATGTTTTCCGCTTAAACGTACCTATTTTATTAGAAAGAAATTAAAATTTTTCAGGTCCTTTATTAAGTAGCGCCATTGTATATTACTTAGGATTTACTGGGTAAATAATTATTTAATATAAATTA
This sequence comes from Centruroides sculpturatus, assembly GCF_000671375.1. Taxonomy (NCBI): domain Eukaryota; kingdom Metazoa; phylum Arthropoda; class Arachnida; order Scorpiones; family Buthidae; genus Centruroides; species Centruroides sculpturatus. Next base: position 255,147 of record NW_019384553.1, on the reverse strand, counting down.
AATCTCTAAAGACTACTTTCTTAAAAGCTATTCTTGTCCGTAGTTTGGTATACATATTAGGAGGAATGTGTATCGTATACGCTTTTCCATTGATGCTTCTACGTAAATTTACATCGAAACCTGAAAATCAGGTAAATTTCTATGAACATAAATGAATAATATCTACGCTCTTTGAATAACAACGTCGAACAATTGATATTCTTTCAGGATCGGGAACCTTCGAAAGAGTAAAGAATCATTCGACACGTAAAAATCCAGCAACCAGTCGGGGCTGTTACGATTTTATTTAAAAAATAAAACAGTTAATAAATAAAATTGCGCGTTGTCTTATCTGTTGTATTTTTAATTATTATAAAACGGCATAAAGCGTAATTGCGAGGGTAGCGATGGCTTTTATAATGTATTCAGCCATTTTACGAATTTATACGAATCGAAACATCACAATCCTACGAGATTCCGAAATAATCATCAAATGTCTTACAAAACACGAAAGCATCTTCATTCTCTAAGATAAGTATTGTTTCTTTAGAAATAAATAACCCTCTTCAAACCAGATCGAAATATTTCTCGGAAAAATGTATACTGGAACAACACAAAGATTTTGAGGAAACTCGAGGATCAGTATACGAGATAATTGACAAAGATGGAGACCGAAGTTGAGTACATTACAGTAAAAATGGCTTCCGAGCTGATACTCGAGTAACATCTATACGCGAAGCATTAAAAGTCTCGAGGAAACTCATATGAATCAAACTGCATAAATCCAAGTTAAACGGAATTGTATTTGTGTCGCGTAATTATAGCAAAGCGCAGAATTATATTTAAGTGTAATATTCTTAATTAATAGCTACTAATTTGTTGCTGTTCCAAGGGGCTTATCAAACTACAATTATTTAATTTGTAAATCTTCATAAAACCAAAATGTACATTTCGGGTTCGTTGGTTTGTTTTACGTTCTAACAAAAAGAAACGAACCAAGTGTTTCAACTTTACCTTATTAAATTTATAATATATGTTAAAATATTCATTCAATATACAGTCGACCCCCTATAACGTACGTTCCTATAACGACAATTCCTATAACGTAGCGAAAAAATTGTAGAAACTTTCATATAAAGTACCTCCTATAACGTCGTTTCGCGAGAAGATTGATAGAGTCTGGACCAATAGTGGATGAGCAGCCGAACTACTTACCTCCGACCCTGCGCCACGCTACGGAGCGGCTAAATTGAGTTTGCTATCGTCTGTTTAGTATTATATATAAATTAGGTACTGTACATATAATTATATATTAATTATATATAAATTAGGTACTGTATATATAATTATATATTAACTTAATTTATTGTAACTTTATTATAATTATATATATGCTTTCTGCCGCCTGGCAACACGCTACGGAGATTTTAGGCTAGTAAGTTGAGTTTATTATCGTCTGCACAGTATGTAAATTAGGTACCGTAAGTCTAATACAGCACTAATTTTATACATTTCTTGTGAAAGAAACACTTC
>NW_019384553.1:228076-253100 GCF_000671375.1 Centruroides sculpturatus | reverse complement strand
CCTCGTTTCCACGGTCCTATCGATGCAAGATTTGCAGAAAGCGTGTCCGCAACTGGATTCGGCATTAAACGGCGAGGAGATAAAATAGAAAAAATCGAGAGTAGCGCGTCGACCCATTACGCCGTCTGTGACTACTGCGGAAAAGTGATCCTTTTATCGCGATTACGTCATCACGCAGAGAAATGCCAAAGGACTATCAATAACGGAAAAAAGAAAAGATCAACTCTTAAGAAAATCGTTAAATGCGGGCGATGCGAGAAGAACGTTTCCGGTAAAGGACTATTAAAGCGCCTGAGAAAGGAGAAGAGGGGCGCAAAATCGTTTATTTGTTTGGAATGCTGGACCAAGAATCTTTCCGGAATTTGATGATAATTTAATAAAATTAACACAAAATTTGAATGAACAATTTCGAGTACAAGAAACATTTCGTTGCCGTAAAATTTCCCTTTGAATATCGAATACGTCAATAAAATTTGATTACTTTTCTTTACGGACGATTTGGTTTATTTACAACAAAAGAAACTCATATTAAGATTCGTAATAACTTTTTTGTTTTAAGAATTTCGCGGAAACACGAAATAATTTGTCAATTCGGACGAAAGCGCGATGGCCGGCGGATTTACCAGTTTATTTCTTTGGCAAATGAAAGGGACCCGCCTGTTTAGAAGTTCCAAAAATTGGTTTTCTTTTCTTATAATCTTATTGTATTTTATTGTAAATTAGGCCGACAATTTTCTCGTCTCAGGTTCGTTGCTATTCTTCGAATTGAAATTTTATTGATATAAGCAGAGATTTTTTGAAATAATTTACTTATTTTAACCGAACCATCTCTAGCCGAGTACGGTGGAGACCGATTTTTTTGTATTATTAATGTAATAAAGACGGACATTTTTCCGGTTCGACGAGAATGACCGAAAAGTTGTAAATTTTGGAAATTTCCGTGGACACCTGGTCTTATATCGTGGTTAGCGATTCGGAATGTACTTGCGATATTAAAAATGCATTTAGAGAAGTCTACGGGTTTCACCGGCTTACCGAATAAACGATACGAATGGATCCTAGACCACGCTGACGCGCTATTGACCGATTGTCCCCGGATGTCGGCATCCCTATCGTCAAACGTCACTGATAGGAAGCATTGTTTACTTCGCTGATGGTATATGAAAGATGTTAAAATGGAACGTTTGGAATGAACTAAAGCCGAATATTGACGCGATGGATTTCGCGTTTGTACCGCGGATGCTCGATATAGAAAAATTACGTCATTTGGCACAAATGCCCGAGCTGGATGTATCGTACATTTCGTGGCACAAATCGGACGCAGCCAATCGCCAACGAATAAGATGGTTTGACGTCATTTTCTACAAAGAACGAATACGTAGGTAACATGGCGGTGTCGTCGTCGTCATCCGTCTTTGATTTATTCTCCTTTCTTCCCGCCAGTTAGTTGTACGAACGAAGCCGGAATGGCGCGGAATGAAATGATTAAGTCCGTTAAAACTTTGTACGGCCAAACCGCTTTTGTGGATACCCGGCTTAAATGAATCGCTCCGAGTTATTTTCGTATGTTAAACGATTAAATCATCTATGTGTAAATGAGGATGTTTGTTTGTCTTTTCGCTATGCGCGCCTAGGCCGTTCGACCAATTGCTATGAAACTCTGAGGTTACGTTTGTATACCTTTAACTTACATCGTGTCTCACGCCAAAATCTTGACGAATTTCTACATGTCAATTAATTTCTGTCATTTTCTAGCTTTATTAGTATTTTAAATTTTTGCCGTAAAGTAAATATTTCTTATAGAAAAGGATATAATTAATATATATATATATATATTGTATTCAGTTAATTATTGCCACAATTATCTAGTGAGAAATAGACACGCTATTACGCCATTGCTGCAACAGGTAGCGCGTGGCACCTGCCTGCGTGTAGTAGTGTTTGCTCCCGTACGTCATACTTTACCTGTTAGCAATAGAGCGGTGCCGGTTACGTATCTAAACAGGGGACAGTTTTACATTTCTTCTGGAGATGCATCCTCCTTGGCAGATCGCTCACGTAACTAATTTTAATAATTTTTCTATAAACGCAATATTCGCGTGGACGAACTTAACTACCACGAAACTGGACACCCCGCCACTCCCGATTTCATCCGTTCTTATTAACTCATTGCCCTAAACTTCTTTCACCGATACTGCTTAAGATGTTCTCGCCTAAGATGTTAGAATGTGATTGGGGCACGATTTAGTTCAACCACTTTGAAGCTTAATAACTCATGTGTTAAACCATCCGAATCCGATTTAAAAACCGCAGAAGTTATTAGGCTCGAAACAGGGTGAACAAAATTGTATCCTTCCCACAGTCTAACATTCATGCATATAGGGAAAAAAACCGAATCTTTTGCGTATCTGGACATCTGGAGGTGTCCAGTCCATAAATGTAAAAATTTGGGAGGGGTCGTTTTTCGATCGATGGCTACATTTTCCCTGTTATATATAACAGCCGGGAAAGTAAAAATTATCCAATACATATTTATATATTGACTGTGTCCTCACTTAGAGGAGTCTTTTAGCTTTGGAATAAAAAAGTTTCTATTGCTTCGTGTATTTTTCTAAGTACTTCCCGAGCAAAGGATGCTTCAGTTTATGTAATGCTATATTTCATCCTTGAGGTATCTAAGAAAAATATTTCCTTCATCCTGACATTCCATTTTCGTGAGCAGTATCTGGGATGTACGATCCTGTCGACGTGTTGCTTGCACGTGTCTTACAGAACGCGCACGATCCTCAAAATGGATTTCTTCGTGCACATAAATGCATTTACGCATACTTGGCAGAACACTTTTGAGCCATCCACTGTCAAATCTCTCGGCTAAATTCGCTTCCCTCACCCATTTCGGCAGAAGTTGACAGACAGAACTTTTAGGTTTACCCATTTTCTTAGCCGAATATAAAACCTCAAAGCTGCCCACACTTCCGCACTTCACATTGCCACCAATGATTTATTAAAAAGTAGCCAAAAAGTTACCGAATAAAACTAAATTAGCCGAAAAGATAGCCAAGACGCTAATAAGTTTTATTTTCGTCAATTAAAATAAAAACCTGAATTTGGCATAAAGTAATTCAACCCGGCAACATTGCAAAATGACGGTTTCTGCTTTTGTTCCGAAATCCGAAATGGCTTTTTAGGTATTTACAATGGCATCAGTGACCGCAGTTCTTTTAGACATTTTGGAAGAAAATCCAATACATCGAGGTTAAAAACCGGGACTACAGCGAACAGTCAAACGTTTACTTAAAAATAAATCTCTAAATGTGTGGATGAAGATGGTGTGTGTGTCCGAGGTTTGCAAAACGTATGTCTTTTTGAAGCTGCTAACTTTCGGAGGCAGCGAGTTCGTACTTCCTGCACTGTTATCAAGAGTAATGTATTATTATTTTACTAAAATATTAGTTATTTTGTATATTGATTATTTCTTGATCTCTTTCGTTACAAAACACAAAGAACAAAATTGAAAACTGTGCACAACTGAATTTACCAATTTTATTTTTGCTCTCGACTGTATTACAATAAACGGAACTTTTACAATTCCTAAAACTATAGTTCTAAAGTTTAAATTGCCTAAGGTTACAACTTGATCTTTAACTATGGGAATGCTAAAGTATGAGGTGTGGTCTAGATTCGCTTCGATTAGCTTTTCAAAAACTACTGTTAAAAACAGCAGATGGTTTGGGTATTTTTTCCAATATAAACAATTATCAAATCATCCGTTTTGATATAAATTAAATTAAAACCTGTATACAAAAAAAGTTAATACCTTTGTTACATTTGTCCCAGGTAATAGTTGCATTTGATTGTATTGTTGCTTAGAAAAGTTTAAGTGGATGCAAAAACTTTTATTTTATTCATAATCTATTATACTTTCCAATCATTTTTAACTGCTGGAGCAGAACTAATAAAAAAAAACAAAAAAAAATATAACATTGAGATAACAATTTTCTAATTTTAAACAATAATCCAAACAAATGATATTTTACTATAACAAAATTTTCAAAATTAAAGCCTCGTATAGATACAAGCATATAATACTAAAATTTAAATACTGTATATGCAAATATGTATAAAAAATTACATTGCAATTAAACTATCCTAGTAAGCTTTCTAACATCAACTTGCACTTAAAAAACATTAAAAATGAGCCAAAAAAACAATATAAATGTCTCGAGTTCAACCAAATTACAACTTTAATAAAATTTGGCCTAACGCCACTTAAAAATCATCAAATATATATTTCAAATTTCGAGTTGCAAGTAATATACAAATAAATTTAAAGTAAAAAAACTATAAAAAAGAAGTAAATTTTGGCAATTTAATAAAATTTTTGCATAATAAACTGAAAATTTTCTGGAAACAACACTGCCGTAATATTCCTTCTGTAAAAATTGAGTTTGTAGTTGCAACATTTGCATTTATGCAGCTATAGAAACATTATTTTGACTGATCGGGCTGCTTGTAATTCATTTTAACAGAAAAAAAGCAAACTATATCAAATATACAAAACACATTCCGCATTCCTCGTACAGTTTGACGTGTATAAAATTTATGTAATACATCATTTATGTACAAACTTCCCTTATCCATATACATTATTATATAACCAATTACAATTTTTATATATTTATATATATACATGCATAGATTTATATATTAATTCATTTCTCGAGATGAAATCAATCACGATCTGAAATTAAATAGTTTTGACTCGTTACGTTCTTTCCTCGGCAATTGTAACTTGTAATCATAAGAGAATGCCTTTAAAAAGCTGATATGATAATCCCTGAGATTATAACAATGATTACGGAACAGATTACAATGGTTTAACGGAATATAAATTATGTTTTGTGGCAACACAATTACAAACTCGATCTTAAATATAATAAATAATTCTTATAGATATAAAAAAATTACAAAAACTGAGCAAATTAGTTTTACCTATTCTGTGGCAACAACATTAGTGCACGCTTACAGCGTGCTAAAATAATTTTATGCATTAAGAACTGAGTAAACATATTAGAATGCACATATTGCCAGTTACACGTTTCGGAATTTGAATAATGAGTTAATTTATATAATTACTGTTCTACTTTCAAGCTGTTCAACACTGCACAAAGTAACTTTAAAACTGTACAGAATTTTTGTACTTTAAAACTCAACTTTCTGTATTTACCTTTCTCCTGGCAATATAGAAACTTATATTAAAGTATTGCTTTGGTCTGTATTGCTACTAGAATCTAAATTCCAACATATATAATCACACGTCCATTATTAAACTACCGATTGACTTACGCCCAAAAGAATTCTGATTTGAATGATTGGCATTCTCGTTCATTTTTCTAGCTTCGTCAAGAGACCTTCTCGATTGGACTATAGCAGACTGTAATGTTTGTATAGTGACGTTCAGCTGTTCTATCTGTCAAAGTAGTAAAATTTGATTAAATCTGTTATTGTGAAAATATATTATTTATGATACTAAGATAAATTATTATTTAAAAAAATATTTAATGAAATTATTAAAAACAGTGCAATAACATAAAAGTTTTTATAGATATATTGATGATTCTTAGAAAAAAATCATCAATAAACGTTCAGAAATTAAATTGTTTTCATATCTTTATCTATTTAAAACATTAAGTGGATAAAAAAGTTAATTATGCATGAATCAGTTATATATTTGTGAACTACTGAATAGGAGAAAGTAGGATGTAAATGAAAAAATTCCTCTTCAATTTTGTTTGTTTTCTTATTATTTATTTATTATTATGCAATCTTTAATAATAATTTCATAATATTGCAAAGATTTTGATTAATTTGACTGATTAGTTAATGTGAGATAACTGACATTAAAGCTACTTAATGGATTATAATTATCCATATCACAGGCAGATATAATCCACAGCTGGTTTTGAGTAATTAACATTTATTCAGTTGCTTAGCAAAGAATCATGACTGCCAAACAGCTCTGATTCCAACGTGGATAAACTTTATTTTGACTATTTTATTATACACTTAAGATTGTGTGTAACTAATTAATTATAGTTCATACATTCTGAAAATGATAATGATTGATCTGATACTTTTTTGAACTTGGATTGGTGGAATTAGGCAAAGTGATACATGTGCAATCTGCTAAGGGGAGGCAAACATGTTAATCAGGTACAAACCCACAACCATATAAAATCACAGTAAATGCTGGTAGTTACCAGCATTTGGTGGTTTTATTCACTCAACTACTGATAGACCCCAGAAACATGCAACTAAAGGAAGTTAATGTTTTTTTTCTTTTTGCATATTTTGGTGAATCATGGCTCGACAACAAGGGTGACTCTGCCGAAGTATTCATCAACTACCATCAGATCCTGAAGGCATGAAGGCAAATGAAAGAAGAAAACATTTTTATGTTTTAATTTAATGTTTCTTCTATTAAATGTTGTAATTAAAAAAACAAATATTTTTACTGATGTAATTCACAGATTCTTAGGGTTTCCAGGTCTTAAATTTTTTTCATACATTTCATGGCTTATATTTTTCTTAAGATGATTTCTTCCCTTTTTTCCTCTTGCATCCATACATATCAAAAGATTTTATTTTAAAACTCCATTATATTGTACTTACATTGTAATTACAATATAGTGGAGGTTTAATACAATCTAGTTGTAATTACAATGTAGAATATTCTAGTTTTGAAAATGCTGCTGATATACAGGAGGGGCAGAAAGGATGGACATTTTTTAAAAAATCTGTAATTGTTACTACAAAAGATACTTGTTGGAAGATGCGAGTTTGTATTGAAATAGCATTTTACAGCATCAAGTGTAGAAAACAACATCTCTCATGTGGTGTCTGTTATCAGTGATGGTTGCCTCCAGGGCAATTTTGGTGACATCCATGCAAATAGCTTCCTTCAGTTCTTGCAAAGAATGGGCTTATGCTCATACACAAGAAATAATCGCACATGGATAGGTCGAGTGAAAGAAGAAACCGATGAATGTCACCGAACCTGGAAATGAGGCAACCAGGGAAGAGACAACAAATAACGTCATCTCTTCCCTGAGAGCCATCACCCCACCCTGTTGAAATCACACATGTCTGATAGGAATATATTTCCATCGTATGCAAGTGCAAGGATGAGTGTACGACCAAGCCAGTCCCTTTGCATACAACTGTTTCCTCAGTCATATGCAAACACACAGTGTTCTATTGTCCATGGCTCCATACCTTCAACTGAAAAGACAATGCAAAGACCTAATGCTACCTGCCACATATCTGTCACTACACCTGGTGGTGAGTTCTAGCCATTTCAAAAACGTCCTTCCTTTCTGCCCACCCTGTATATTAAAATTGCAAGAATTTGTTAACCTTGATCTGTTGTATGAGGAATTTTGTGAGTGTAGAGGTGTTTTATTAGTGTTAATTATTAAGGCAGTGATTTTGATAACTGGCTGTATTTTTTTTCTAAAGTTTCTAACTAAAGTATTTGAAACATAAATAAAGTCATAGGGTTTTAACTAAGTATTACAGGCTCCTAATACTTTTGTAGAAGACTTTTTTCAGTAATGAAGAACAAATGGACAGATGTTAGAAACAGGAGCCATCCAGAGCTGATCAAAAAGGAACTATAAATTTTATGCAATTTCCCTTTCAATTTTAAGCAATTTGCAAAACAGGATGAAAAATTATTAAGAGCAGCTAAATCATAATAAAAATATTAGGAGAAGTAAATAGCATGTAAGTTAATGCAAACAATGTTCTATACAATGTAATAAAATGTTTGATCTGTGGTAGAAAATCTTCCTTTTTTTCCTGAAAAAACCTGACAACCCTATAAATTCCAACAGTGATGATGATTTAATTAAATTAAGTTTCTACTATAACTTTCTAAAACTGCCACAATAGAAATAAATTGCTAGTTAGTTAATAAGAATGAAAAAAGTTACTTCTTTTTCATAAATTTTCAATTTTTTCCTAGTATTCTGCAAGTCATCTCGAGTTTTCAATAATTCTTCACCTTGTTCATCTAACTAATAATTAAAATTTTAAATAGTTATGATAATTAATTTTTTAAAACTTATTCATATTTTTACATAAAATTCTTAAACCTACTTGCACCATTAAGTGACGTTTCTGATTTTGTAGTATTTTTTCATTTTTATACATATCTTCTAATTTTTCTTCCAATAACTTTAACTAAAAAAAAATGTGATAATCCATTATTCTATTATTATTATAGCATGAGTATAAAAGTTTAGATTTTAAATAAATAAATTAGTTCAATAAGTAAAATTATTATACCTCGCATGCTTCAGTTTGAGTGGAAATAGTGGAAGAGCATCGAGAATTTTCCCATGGAGTCTGTACAGATTGATGAATTCCACAATGGTCCTCTGTTTGTATCATAACAGTGTTCTTTTTGATTCCTAACAATACTTCATCTAATAATTTCTCATCACACAAACTGCTATTGATCTCACATAAGCGATTATGACAAACCGGCACATTCTTCACTTTTTCACAATTATGACTGACGATAGAACAGTTTTCCTAAATAATAATAAAAATGAAATTACAAATAAATGATTTTCAATACAATTTCTACATAAAAAAGCTTATTTAATGTACAATATTTTTAAACAAATTAATTTGTTTTTTGAAAGAATTAATCCAAAAATTCAGATTCCTGTATTAATTGTGTGTGAAAAATCAACCAAAAATTGCTGTTTTATGTATTTTATTATGTAAAAAAAAATCTGCATATAATCACAGGTTAGGATATATACTTACATTTTCCTTTCTTCTATTTCTTTCTGTAAAATTGTTATTGTTTTGCACAATTATATTTTTTTCATTGGACACAAAACAAGACTTATCACAAATGACCAAGGACAAATTTTTACAATCAACATCGATAGGAAGACTTCTTGTAAAAATAGTTGCATAATTAGACCAGTGACGCTCTCTCGGCTTCATTCTCAGACAGGCCAGGAACGATTCGCTCTTTGTTCTTTTTATTTTTCTAATATCATCTAACGATTCTTTCAAAGAGCTAAATGATTCCTTCATTTTCCATTTGTCTGTATTTGCTCTTGGATTAAAATGCAAATCTGTCTGGATGCTTTTCTGAATTGGAGACCTTTCTATCTTGTTTTGCTCTGTTTCTTCCGACTGTTGATAGTTGTTTTGAAAACTTCTCTTATGTGTAATTACTGGACTATCAGCAGTATGATAGGGAGAATTATCCATTTGAACCTAGATAAGAAAAATAAAAATAAAATTTAAAATATAAATGTTGATTGAATGAAAAAATTTAGTTGACTGTGGTAGAGATATAAGATTTCATAGAATATCATTGTTTTTGATTCAAGAAAACTTTATATATTTCAACAAATAATATATATTCAATAGAGCTATACTTTAGAAAATTGAGAAGAGCACATAGAAAACACAAAGTAAACACTAACAAGGAAACAGAAATTACAAGAGATGTAATTGAAATTTGAGAGTTGTTAAATATCATTTTAGTATTGTTGATATAATGAATAATAAAAGATATTTTTGTTAAGAAATAGAATGTTGTTCAGAATTTAAACTGTGATTTGTTTTCCTGTAATAATCCTTTTTAAGTACCTTTAAATTTAGAATTCAAACATAGATCATTAAAATTTGATAAGTTTAACTTAAAAATGGCTGATGATATTTACGCAGTAAAAAAATTTGTTGAAGAAATTAAAATGTCTTTTTAAATATCTTTTGCATATCTTTACAGAGGCACAATCTCTAATAAAATGTCAAGTCTATAATGTTTGTTCCTGGTGATTGAGCATGATGAAATGAGAAGGCATTTTAGTTTCTTTTTTTTACTATTAAAACTGGAATTCTTAATGCAAGACTAGGTATTTTTTGAAACTTTTACATTGAAATGAGAAATCATAGAAATAAATTCATTACAGTAACTTAATATTTATAAATAGTAATATAATTATTACCTCAGAAGGAATACAATTTCTGTTATCATCTGCAATGCTTTGATTTAAATTTAATGATTCCAGAGAAGTTCTGAAATTAAAACATATAATAAAATTAATTATTTTCTTAAAAATACTGTGTTTTTTACTGTGTTATTTTCCATTACAGTAGTCTCAATTCCAAAATTCAATATTTTTATGCATTTTTTTTATCCAAAATTGAGATGCATCTTAGAATCAATGACATCTTAACCTAGGTTCACATTGGTGTACAAACTGCTACAAAGTGGATACAAACTGCCAGTTTGTCCCCTTTCAGCAAGTGTTGAACCAGTTTGTTAGGAATTGAGAATATCTCAATTTTTGCCAAACTTTGTTTTGTTTTTTTTTGGACTAACCAATTTTTCATAACTAGTGTTAAAAACCTTTTTAACCAATCATATCCTAACTTATAGTCCATTGCAGACAATGTTTTGTTACAGTTAATGTTCTTTTTGCTTGTTCATAGTGGTTTGTATAACTAAACCTCGAACACAACCTTTTAATATGAAGCCATTTTATTATCTATTCAAATGCTTTTGGTCATTTTTAATGACCTTCTAATTCTTAAAAACAAAAATCGAATGCTTCTAATTTGTATACAACAAAATTTGTTTTGGAATGTTTTTAAATTTAAAAATGTTCTAATACAAATTTTGTTATATACAAATCGGAAGCATTCGATTTTTGTTTTTAAGAATTAGAAGGTCATTAAAAATGACCAAAAGCATTTGAATAGATAATAAAACGGCTTCATATTAAAAGATTGTGTTCGAGGTTTAGTTGTTTTTACAAAGCGCAGTTAGAGAAGAATGGTTTGTGTGAGTGTAAACTGAGCTTTACATTTGCACGCTAAAACAATAATCAGAAGTCATTGTGATAATATACTATGCTTCAATAATAGATATTTCTGGTTACTCTACCCACTGGTTAAATTGATTCAAATGACCTTTGCTGGTAAGGAGTATTTAAATTAGATGTTTTTTAATGTTTAAATTGCTTTTGAGATAACATTATGATGATTCATTAAAAGATAAATTATTGTATATGCAGAAATATATGCATTATTGTATATACTTAATAAAATCAATTATTTAAAATTTTTCATTCCATAAAAAAAATTTTTAATTTCAGTTTCACTCATTGTTTGCCTTAAAATTGAAGTAATCTTATATATCAATCAATTTTAATTTTATTTTAAATTTCAGATAACAACAATAAAAATACTTACCTTTCAGATACTGAATAAATAGGACCAAATACTTGTTCTGGAGTAACTTCACAAAAAGTCATGCTATCCAACTGCAATAGCAAATAGACATAATTTAAAACAATTTTAAGTTCAAAATAAGTCAAAATTTACATATTTACAATTTCTTTAAACTTGATGCTTAAAAACAGAAATCTTTATTGAAAAATCTACTTGTATCATAACTCATTAACACTCAATGATAAAGTTAACATCCAGAGACAATTGTCCAATAACTGAAATCTTGGCACACAGTTATGTCTTAGAGAGATATTAAGTTATTATAGTTGTAGTCCTACTGTATGCCAGATAATGTCAACACAATGTCTTAAAATTGCTACTCCAATATCCCATAAAAAAGCTTGTTCACAATTTTCAATGTATCTCTTTATTTAGAAGTCTTCAAACTTCAGACAAATCTTTATGATGTAAAGATATTGTGCACAGCTGATGAAATTTGGAAAACTACATCATCAAGCTGAAGGAAGCAGGAATAGCTGTTTTGCCACATTACCCACCATCTATCATTCCGACTGACTCTGAGGTGTTGTTGCCAATAATAAATACAGTAGAACCTCTATATTCATCATTAATCTGTTCCTAAGGACCTAACGAATATGGAATATGACAAATATAGAAACAATTTTTCTCATAATAAATAACTGATATTCAATTAATCCATTCGCATCCTGAAAAAAGGATACAAGAATAAAAATTATGTTGTTTGTAAAACTTTATCTTTACTGTACAAAATAAATACAGTATAGTGGTAGAAGGGGAAGAACAGTATTATTAATATGGTATTATTATTTAGAGAAGACATATCAATTAAAACATTAGGTAATTCCAATTGTGATCGTGGGGTCTGTTTTGCCAATGATTCAGTAGCACTCGATTTAATAAAGAACTTGTCCAGTGTTGTGTGTTTTTGTCTGCTTTTTAAAACTTTTCTGAAGTAGACAATTACATTATCATTGAATGTATTTATATTTTAGTTGACTACAGCAACATTTGGGTGCCACTTTGGAGCGATTGGAACTTGATTTCTCGCATTTATTATTTTTCAATAACTCAACAACACACACGATGACCACATAAAGTAGACTGATTAACTACAGCTAGCTAACACGGCTAGCTGATGGGCACGGGTGTGTGATTGTAGTGACACTTCTGGTATCTGGAATGACAACGAATACAGAAAATACTGATGAATATGGAAAAATAAAAAAGTCATCAAAATGTGAGGAATATCAAATATTATGAATATAGAGGTTCCACTGTATATGAAAGTGTGCACATGTGTGCATGCACCCATACCATCAAGAGAGTTCATGACACAAGTACAAGCAACTGCAACATTGTCTTTGATCCCATCCAGAGACAAGTGGAAACCTCACTACAGAATCCTGTCTCTTCCAATACCATTAACAGGCAATAGCAGAAACAAATTTGCATGCATGGCAACCATTAAAATATTGCCATTACCACTCCAATGTTTTTGGTTTCATTTGCAATGGTACTGTGACAGAAACATGGACTGGCAATATATTGTCTTTAGCAACAAATCCCAGTTCTGTTCAAGAACAAAACAACCACTGTGTCAATGTGGAAGATCGATAGTAAGTGCTTCAGTTCTGCTTTTACTGTTGAGTGGCATACTGCCTCACTGCTAGTATACTAGTCTGCTGAGTCATCTTGTACGACAGTCAGCCACCCCTACATAGAACATCATGGGACCACTATAAAATTTTTTTAATTGTTGTAGAAGCAACACAATGTGGCTATCTTTGTTTAAAGTTTAAATTTTAAGTTTAATGAAATAAGTTTAAAATACACCATTTGCCAAAATATTTAAAAATGCAACTTAAATTAACTGTATCCCAAACAACAACCGAAGTTGTAGGAGGAAATTCGCCTATTTTACCGATCTAGGGATCCCCTTTTCCAAATTTTAATAATAGACTCAAAATAATTTAAAGAGACAAATTACAATAAAACGGTTTATTATCCAACTATCAGAAATTTCACAACACGCCAAGGAAGAGAGGAAGGAGCAATTAAATAATTAAAATTATAAAGGATTTTAAAAAATATATAAAAATGGGGAATATCGCGCTTCTGACAATTGCTGCGAGTGTGTGTGCTAAATTTGGAGAATCTGTGCTTCTCGCATGGACAACTGTATGTGGCCAGCTCATGCATCTGAAAACCTTTTGATTTATTTGTGTACGTACCAGACAGAAAAACAAAAAATATCGTGTATCCACAAGCACTCCAATAAATAAATAGAATTGAAACGACACTTTGAAATGTTTTCCCGATGAAAATGAATAATAATAATAAATTTCAATAAAAATGATAAAATGTAAATTGAATTTTAACATAACAAGTTTACTTGAATTTCCTTTCTTCTGAGATCACAGTAATGCATGACGAGTAAGTTAGTTTTTTTAATAAAAAAGTATTTAATTCTGTATGACAATTACATCCACAAAACATTAAATGTTACTCATGTATAATTGACTGATTTATATAATGATCAGGGTTCCTGATAATGTGCATACTATGCTTAACAATTCAAAATGGCACACAGAAATTTGTTATGTTCTCCACCAATATTGTCTATTTCTTGTATTCCCTCCAAAGTGCAAAGTACTGAACTTCATTCATTATAACACTAGCAGGTACGTGGAATAACATCACTAATGCATCTACAATATAGACTGCACGAAATTTCTTTCACGTTACCATGTGGATTATATTTGTTATTGTTACAATTAAATATTTTTAACTATATTTAATAATCAGTATAAGTTAATTAAACAAAACATTATCTTTAATTATGTTGATTGACTATGTACAAAACAGATAATTAAGACAGAAAGTTTGTAGAATGTAAAAATTTTTAATTAAAAAATTAAGAAGCTAAATTTTAAAAGATAAAATAGAAAGGCTTTTCTTGTTTGATGTATCTTTTAACATCATGCAACGTTTCTTATTTTTTATTTTTGCATCAAAGAAAAAAATAAAAAAATTAAAAGTTTTTTTTCAAGCAACAATCAATTAAAGAATTTTAATAAATATAAAAATGTTTACAGTTTAGTGCATTTTAATTTATTTTGTTCTCAACAGCATCCTGTTTAAAACTTTATGGTAAACTATACACTGATTCTTAAACCTATACTTAACAGTTAGAATGTAATAAATATGGCTGCATATTTAAAAGGTTTTCTTGAGTGTGTTTAATTAGTAAGAAATGCAGTCTACGATGAGTTTTAACAGTTAACTTGCATGAAAATTTTAATATATACATTTAATCTAAATTAAACAGTTACTAGTTGATAACTACATATTGCAAAACATATATAAAACTGAAGTTTATATTATATGCAAATTGCAATTTTACCTCCCAATTCCCTGTAGATCTGGCTTGTTGAATAATATGTAATAAACCATTAATATCATGATGTAAATTTGCATTCTGTTCTCTGAGGTAACCATTTTCAATTTTTAATGAGGTGAATTGGTGCTGCAAATCCTACAAAATAAATATTATTTGCTATCAAAACTACATTAACTCATTAAATAAATAAATATATTCAAATAAAATATTTATCAAAAAGTTACCAAACTGTTAATGTAATAAAACAGAACATTAATAAATTTTATATAAAGAAATTCATTTAACATAAGCAATAAATTTATTTTTATTACATAAACAGATACAGTAACTTCTCAAGTTATGACCATTTGCACTTACAACAAAAAAATTTCATAAAAATTTTTTTAAAATATATCAATTTTTATAGTTTTCATCAAATATATCATACATATATATATCTTGTATGCTTCTGGTGATTGATTGCACGTTTCTGCAATCGATTGCATCATCTTTAGTTTTGTTGTGCAGTTAGTTATCCTTCGCGTGTGCTTGTGTAAGAGGGCTAATTGTTTTAAGTAGTTTACTTACAGTGTAAATTGGAAATTCTACTTTATTTTACATTGATTTGTGATATTTTAGCCCCAAAATGGCTGGTAAGACCAATGAAAGAAAGAGAAAGACAATAGACTTAGAGATGAAAATAAAATTAATAAAACAGCATGAGTGCGGCAAAACAGTGTCAAACTTGTCACGTGAACATAAATTGTTGCATTCAACTATTTCAACTATAATAAAGGACAAACAACAAATTCGTGAAGCAGTAAAAATTGACATCAGTAAAATCAGCCATCATCACAAAAAAAAACAAAATGGTCCCATGCATGAAATTGGAAAAATGTTTAAAGACTTGGATGGAAGATTTATTACAAAATAATGTTCCACTAAGTCTCATAACCATCCAAACTAAAGTGCAGTCTTTTCAAAGATTTAAAGAAGAAGGAGGGTGACAACTATGACCAAAATTTCAATGCAAGCTCCAGCTGGTTTGAAAGGTTTAAAAAAAATGTGAAAACTTCCATAATGTGAAGATTTGTGTACAGACAGCAAATGCAGATTCGAAAGCTGCCAAAATCTTCAAGGACAATTTTGAAGCAATGCTTGAAGAAGGAAATTATATGCAGGAACAAATTTTTAATGTGGATGAAACTGCATTATATTGGAAAAAATTCCTGAACGGACATACATTCAAAAAGAAGCTAAATGTATTTAAAGATCATGCTATCCTTTTGTTGAGTGGAAATGCTGGTTATAAATTGAAGCCATTTATGATATATCATTCCCAAAACCCAAGAGCCTTCAAGGGAATCAGTAAGGACACATTACCAGTACATTATCATGCCAATAAGAAGACATGGATGACATAATGCCTTTCTGAAGACTGCTTCGTTGCAGAAGTAAAGAAATATTGTGATGAAAGACATTGCTTTTAAAATTGTATTGCTTCTTGAGAAGGCTCCACACCCTCCACACTTAGGACAGTCCCATCCAAATATAAAAGTGGTTTATTTACCACCTACTACCACAAAAGCATACTACAGCCGATGGATCAAGAGTGTATTGCTAACTTCAAAGTGCATTATCTAAGAATCACTTCTGCTAAAGCAATTGTGGGAACTGAGAAAGATCAGACATTGAGAGAATTTTGGAAAAATTATAACATTTTTCATGCAATAAAGAATATATCAAAAGGATGGTCCAATGTAACAACGAAATGTATGAACAGCATATGGAACAAACTCTTAAAAAGGTTTAATAACAATATGAACTTTATTAGAGAAGAGGAAATAGAAGAGGTAGTTAATGTTATTGTACAATTTGCTCAACAATTAAATCTGGAAGTTGATAATGAAGATGTAAACCAACTTTTGGAAAATAATATGGAGGAACTCACAAACCAAGATCTGATTGAGATTGAGAAACAACGAGTTGCAGATAAAAATGTAATGGAGCTAAAAAGAACTGGATGAACACAAAGAACCACCCAAAAAATTTGTGCTGAAAGAAATGGCATCAACTTTTAGCAAAATCAATGAAATAATTAAAAAATTTGAAAATATAGACTCAGACATTAGATTTTCAATGGTACAACACAACATTTACCAAGCGCTTGCCTGTTATAATGAAATTTATAACAAAAATAAATAGTAAACTGTCCAAACAAAATTGGACTTCTTTATAAAAACAAAAAGCACTACTTCTACACTCGCTGATAAATCTCAAGAGCCAGCAATGAATATCAGTAGCACAGATGATGATGACAATCCAGAATAATGCTTATATATATATATATGTATATGTATGTAATTATTTACTTATATGTAATTAACAATTAAAAATCAGAAATAAAAGCTATTAATTTTGATATACATGTCTATTATAATTATATTTTTTATTTTTGTATAAAATTTGACTTACGACCATTTTGACTTACATCCGAAGTTGTGGAACTGAACCCCATCATAAGTCAAGAAGTGACTGTACACAAGGATGTAGCCAGAAACTTCTGTGCAGGAATCACTCTCAAGGCTGATGAGTTGTGTATACTTAGTATAGATATTAAGTATACATAATCTGTAGATAGGTAGGCTACCATAAGATGTAGTAGTCCACAACCAGTAAGAATACATTGTGTAAGGAGCTGCTACACAGTACACACCAATATGGATTTGCATGTTATACACAAGTCAAATGCAAACTATTGATACACATAGTAGTGCTCAATGAAAAACAAGGCCATCAAGAACAAGTATTCAATTTTATCTCTCGTTGCCTCTTAACTGTTCCTGTAGCATAATTTTGAGTATGATTTGCCTGTTTTTCTGTTTCATCCAATGGATCAACTCTGTGTGACATTAATTTTTACGCTGTTTTTTCTTTTAAATTTAAGTGAGGCGATATATGAGCATTAAGTAAAGGAAATGCCACCCAATGTTGCCACATTCCTATATATATATATATCTTATCATTTTCTTAAAATCATTACATTTTAACAAAATGACAACATGATATTTTGAATAATTTGAAATTATAGGAAATTAAAACAATTTATTCGTACTTGTACTGGCAATATTAATTCACAAGTTAATGTAAATATTAACAATTTAATTCTTTTTGCCTCTTTGTCCTTATTGTTTTACATTTCTGTGTATATATTGTCTATTTGGATCTTGTTTATTAATAGGACTTATTTATTATACTGATGAAGTTTCTGATTAGCAAAAGAGAGAAGATCTTTAGTCAAAAATTTGACAAAGAAATTAACAATTTAGTTATACTATATTAAAGTATGTGTATTATATCTCCAATTTACGATATCATTATGTTCAAAAGACCCAATCATATCAAGAAAATATCATAATATGAACTCAATAATACACAGTTCTTTTCAAAAACTTATTCATGAACTCAAAGTTGAAATGCACATCAAACAAGTGAGTTATTTCTACCTTTAAAAAGAGATTCTTTTTTAAATTTTATTTCATTTCATTTTTTTACTTATATGCAAAACTCCAAATAAAACAAATGTTAAAACATAATAAAAATACTTTCATTTGTAATGCTAATTGATTTATACACTATCCATATCCATATAACCTAGTTTGGCAAAAATTTAAGCTTGTCATAGATAAATAAATAAATAATAAAACAATGGGATCGGTTATTGAAATATTAAAATTAATAAATTCTAAAAAATTTTTCTTTAAAAAAACCTTTAAGAAATACAAGTGAAATTCACTTTTTAAATCCGATTTCGATAGAGTTTAAAAACAGAGAAAGACCAGAAATTCACTTTCACTATTTCTTACTTTATTTTTCTTTTTTTTATCCATATATATTTTGCTTATCAGCCTCATCAGTGGATCTATTCAAATCAGATTTAAAAAGTGAATTTCGCTTGTATTTCTTAAAGGTTTTTTTAAAGAAAAATTTTTATAATTTATTAATTTTAATATTGTCATAGATATTTGATTGTACATTAAAGCAATGGTAAAACAAAGATGTACAGTACTGTATATAATAATATATCCAATAAAACTCATAAGTCAAATTGCATTAACTTGAAGTTGAATACAGGTATCAGACACAGTATACAGTTTTTTCCATATAATACAGTCTCGTTAAGTTAAAATTGTCAATACTTTTAACTCAAACCTCTTATTCTCCCAAGTTTCCTCCACCCTTCGATAGGTACTTGATCTTCATTTTATTTTATAATCTGCATGAATACAGATGACTAACAAGTAAGATAAACACTATGGCTCCATGTCAAACACAACACCATGACATTACAACCTTGCATGGATCCTTTTACTGATACAGTATGTTACTGGCATTCTGAATGGGACACAAGAGGTGTCTCAACAATACTGAAAAGAGTCATAAATGATTTTGTGATCATTCTGTGAACAGATTCTTGAGAAACAGCTTCATAACAAGAAATTTACAGCCAAATAAAAATTTGAGAAAATTGGATATTAAATTTGTTAGCTCAAAACTCTACATCAGGACTTTTTTTTATCCCTTAAAGTGTGACTTAACAAGGTCTTACAGTATAAGCTGCTCAATTCTTTAACATAAATACTAAGTAAAATTCATGTATAAATCACAGAAAAACAAAGTAAAAAGTTTCTAAAACACAGTTGCTAAATTCATTGCTGTATGCACAATTTTCAAATGATTAATAGGAATTATTTTGGTTCTGATGCCAATTTATTAATAGTTTTCTCATTCTAATGATTAAAAACTTTAAAAAAATGTTAGAATGTCAGTTAGAACTTAAAGTTTGAATCTTCTTGTTAAACCTGAAGCAGACTTATGAAAAGAAGTAAAAAATGTTTGTTTAAATAAATCAGTCTTGCTGAAAAAGTATTTAAGATGTTGTTCAAGCTAAATTTGTTTCAGCTTTCAGAGAGGTATTTTTTTATATGTACTATTTTTTCACATTCCTTCACGATTACTAAATTGCATGCACATATGCCACAATGCAATTAAGTTTGGAATTTCTGCTTCATTTTGTCATTCATGCATTTTGCCATTCACACCATTTGATGCATTTTGATAAAACCTCCTCAACTTCTTTGCAATTAAAATGTTGAGAATTAGAAATGTAACCTTTGTCATCATCATCTTTATCCTCCTCTTCATTATTTATGTCTTTGTTCACTACTTGTTCTATGATTTCATTGTCGTTTAAAGTTTCATGTATCAAATCTGAGCTATCCACATTCAGCCAGTCATTTACATCACCCTGTTCTATTTGAAAATTGTCATTACACATTTGAGAAACATCATCCAGCAATTGTTTGTTTTCATCACTGTTACTTCGGTTAAGTGCACCTGATGGCCAAATTCTGTTCCAACTTCAAGACAATGTTTTATTTGGAACATTATTCCACACCCCAGCAGCAATGTTGAAAATTGTATGTTTAATAGTTTTGTATTAGAATTGTTTCCAAAATTTATACCCATATCACAAGAAATAAAATATTGAACAAATATTTTCTGGTAGCAATGCTTCAAATTTTCAACCACTCCCTGATCCACTCTCCTTGATGAAAGAGGTTTTGTTGGAAAGGAGACAGACACATTTTATATCTTATCATCTTTTTTATTTTATATCTTCCAAGTCATTCAATGGATATGCTGGGGCATTGTCCATAATTAAAAGCACTTTTTGTGGTAAATTTTAGATTTAAGATACAATTTCACCTGAACTACAAACACATTACAAAACCAAGCTGTAAAAATTTCTTGATCCATCCATGAATTTTTTGGGTGTAATAATCAACAGGTAATAATTTTTGATTAAAATTTTTTAGAGCTCTTTGTTTCTTAGCTTTCCCAATGTTAATGCAAAGTTAATGGAAGTTTGTGATTTCTGCCTAAAAATAACACCTTTTCAAGGTCATCTAGTTTCTATCATAATCTAAATATAAATTACTTGAAACAGATTTTTTACATGTAAGAATTAGCTAAAAGAATTAGCACAGGAACACTATTTTTTTATTTAGTTTAACAGAAGACAAAAGTGAAGTAAAAATCCAGTACTGTTGTTTTTTTCTAACTACCTTCTCTATTGTACTATTTCTGTCTCTATAACACTTGATGTAAGTAAACAATCTAACCGAACTTTTCCAAACACAAACAATAGAATTTGTTGCAATAAAATGCTAAAAAAGCCCTTTGATAAGCCAAAGAAACTGAAAATCTGAACAATCTTTGAACTCAAATAATTCTGATAATCAACACTTTACAGTATTTATAAAAAATAAGAAAGAATGTCTTTGAATAAAACAGAATTTTTCCAGAAATTATTTAAAACTTGCTTACATTTTAAAGTGTTTTCAGATACATTATGCATTTTATCTTCAAAATATTGATAAAATTTCCTCTAAACATACTTTAAATTATAAAAAAAATTTTAAATAATTTCGAGAAAAATTTCAAAGTTTTATTTTGTATTTAAAGAATCAAATTTTGTTTAGTATAAATGAAAAAACTACACATTTCCAAAATTTGTTAAGAAACATATTAACTCACATCAAGATTTACCTCAAAAACAGATTCAACATGAAGTCTTTCGGCCACCAATCTTCTCATTTCTTCTTCACATTCCCGAATATGAATTACAGTCTCCTGTAAATGAAAATTATAAATATATTTATAATATAACTTTAGTGGACTTGATGTTAAAAATAATAAATGGTGATAAACAAAATTTTAGATAACTACTGCTAATGTTCTTTGATGATAAAGCCAATTGTTTGTTTTGGATGTGTTTTCTTTCAAAATATATTTAGTTGATTTGTTATTTTTACTTATAGTAAAAATGATGAAAAGTCATCAATAGTTAGAAATACTAAAATCAAATTTAAATTTTATAAAAGATTAAAAAACATTAATTTGTAGAGAAACAAACACTATCCAGCACATTTTTCTATAACTCTATGTTTACAATCTTTCAGTTTTGAGCAGATTTTTTTCACATTTAATAATAAACTTTTATTCTGCTTTCATATGCATACAAGATTAAAATGTTATGGATATTTTCTAGGGTCTCTTTCCATCCTAAGAGTACAAGGAGAGCCTTTTTTCATGCCTGCCGTGTTTGGCCAGGCCTGCAACAATGAATGGTCCCACAAAAAATCTGGAGACTGATTGCCTGGATTTTATCTGAGATACTTCAGAGTGGAAGGCTAGTGTCATTGGTCATTCTATAGTCTATCTTAAATGTTTAAGAGTACACAATTCCCAAATTTACAGGAATCAGAATAAAAAATTCTTTAAATATTAAATTTTATATTGTGAGAAATTCTATATGGAATAATCTAACTGTACAACTTTACATTAAACTAAAATAGAAGTTACTTGATTTGAAACTTAAAATCAAACAATACATTGTATATATTATGTTCTACAAATACATGTTTATATTTTACTTTATTGGTTTATTTGTAATTTACAATGTCTCCAATTTTATTATCTGTGATTTGATCATAATAATATTTGAAACCAATAAACTTATTTTATCATTAGATTTGCATTTTTTTCAATGATGTTTACCCTTATACTACGTTTGCACACAATCCACGACTCACTTCGATCTCGATTTACCCACAATCTGGATTGTGACTGTCGCTAGTCGAACGTCATGCTGTTCGCACAGGCAGTCCGCTCGAGAAGAACCTGGCTATTACACGCGATCATAAAACTGACGTAACTACGCGGTAAGTCACAAACACCAACAAACAAAATGGAAGTTTTGGTTAGAAATAAATATTTTTTCTTGCCGTACATCTAATAATAGACAGATGTCGTCATCTCTCTAGCTGTCTTTTTTATTTCTCTGTCGATAGCCCGACATGTGTTCCGCAGCCATCTTGTATTTTCTCGCGCGCGTGGGATTGTGGGATCTCTCTTATGACTGGATCTAGTTTCAAGAACTTTCTCCAGTCGCTCGTGATAGAACCTCGTTTCAGTCGAGATTGAAACAGTCGAGAGCATTTGCACCACGGAACTCTCTCCCACCTTAGTCACAATCTAGATCGAAATGCTCGGTGCGAACGGGGTATTAGACTCATCCAACATTATAAACATTAATTTTAGGTAGTGGTTACATTATACCATTAGTTTTATTTGTGATTTATAAGTTAACTGAGTGAGCAAACAAAAGTATAATTTTTTAGAATTAGCACAAGAAGTTTAGAGAAGCTGCAAGCCAAACATACTTCTTGCATCACTGGCTCATGTTTGCAACATCACCAAATTCCTTGAGAATTCTAATTTTGTTTGATCTCAATGCAGATTAATGATATTTAAGTAATGCACTGAATGTAATACTGCATATTTTAAAATAATTCAAAAGCCTATAGCCAAGGAAAATCTCAAAAATGCTTTTTTTCAAATTTGAGATTTCCTCAAGAAATCATTTTATAAACTTAAAATTAAAATATTTTAACATTTTACATAAAATTAAAATTTGCATTTTTCACGTAACTATAAAAAATAAGTTTCATCTTAAAGATTCTTTTGTATTTTTTTTTATAATGAAAACAACTAACTCAAAAACAATAACTGCTACAACTCGAACACCAACTATATAGTGTATTCACTCGAACACAATAATTGCTACTTTACAACTGGTTAACTTAGAATTAACAAACAATTACCAAAAACCAGCAAATTTTTTAAAAAAGGTAAACGTTTTCGCCCGTGTTGAACGGACACCATCATTCTAGCTTAAAGGGGATGAAGACCAGGGCCACTCATAGGTATTGCCTGGTTTGAAATGGATTGAGAGGGAAAGAGTTAAGAAAAGAGGCAAAGGGAAAAGTAAAGTGAGATAGGAAGGGGATGAGAGTGGAAGTTTCATAGGCGTCAGTATCGGTGTTTTATTTAACAAAATACAAAATTGTTATATAAGTAAAAGGCACATTAACAGTATGACAAGATGCCCATACAGAGGGTGTTACATAAGGAAAACGGACATCATCAGGCAAACAACTGCTGAGATAAACAGGGAATTGACAAATGTGTGTAGGGGAGAGGATGTATGATGTAAGACGAGAGAATGGGGAGGGGAGAACAGTGAGAATTTATATTTCATAGAAAGATTTCCTCGCCATGGGGAAGGAGTCAACATCACGAAAGTTAGTGGCTGTGTTACTGCAGGTGGTCTTGTATATTTCTACTTGCTCCAGATGCTTAAGGAAAACTTGCTTAGATGTGTTATGTAATAGACGTGCCTCGGGGAATCCAACTTGGATGTCTGGGTCAGATAGCTAAAGTGGTGTTGGCCAAACCTTTTTTGATAGACTTACAATGCTCTTTGAGGCAAATATTTAAAGGGAGAATCATAATGTCCAACTGTCACTTACAATACATAGGAGCTATGACTCACCTTTAAATACCTGCCTCAAAGAGCATCATATGTCTTTCAAAAAAGGTTTGGCCAACACCACTTTGGCTATCTACACCTCTGACCCAGATATCCAAGTTGGATTCCACAGGGCATGCCTATTACACAACACATCTAAGCAACCTTACCTTAAGCATCTGGAGCGAGTGGAAATATACAAGTAACATGGCCACTAACTTTTGTGATGTTGACTCCTTCCCTACGGTATGGAAGTTTTTCTATGAAATATAAATTTTCACTGTTCTCCTCTCCCTGTTCTCTTGTCTTACATCGTACATCCTCTCCCCTACACATGTGTTTGGCAATCCCCCATTTATCTCAGCAGTCGTTTGCCTTATGTCCATTCAACATGGGTGAAAATGTTTGAATTTAAAAAAAAAAATTGCTGGTTTTTATTTTTTTGGTAGTTATCTGCTAATTACAACTAACTCAATAGTTGTAGTAAGTGCTCTAGTCATTGCCAAGAGTGACCAATATGTTTATATCTTAAATCAGTCTGGAAGCAAAAATTGGATGAAGGTCTGGGTAGCATACCTAGCAACATATCTATGTAATAAGCAAAAGTTGTGGGTTCAAGTCCAGCTCCAGACCAATCTTTTTTTCTAGAATAAATATTCTAAAATTGTAAGGAACCAAGTCTGAGCTTTATTTTTATTTTACTTTTATTTTGCTTTCATTATATTTTGTTTGGGGCTTATGTTTAGTTAAGATGAAGGTTTCCTCACCATTCACCTTAGTAACTTAAAAATAGAAGAAAAACCAACTCACCGACGAAAGAAAAGCGCCGTAGAAAAACTCGCGCACACTTGCGCTTCCCAAGCGGAAAAAAGTAAGTCCGCACCGAGAAAAAGGGGGGG